>NC_080393.1:51433515-51606306 GCF_028751815.1 Salvia miltiorrhiza | reverse complement strand
GGTATCAATGCAATCTTATAATCTCACGAACGTACAATTGTGCTAACTTATCTGGTCCATACGCGATTAGGATCGGTATGAAATGTGCAGATTTTGTTAGTCGATCTACAATCACCCAAATTGCTGTATTTCCTCTTTGACTTTTGGGTAAAGCTGTCACAAAATCCATCGCTATGTGATCCCATTTCCACTCGGGAATCTCCAACGGTTTTAACTTCCCATAGGGTCGTTGGTGTAATGCTTTCACTTGCTGACAAGCTAAGCATCGCTCTACAAACGAAGCTATGTCTTGTTTCATTCCGTCCCACAAAAATCTCTTTTTCAAATCCCGATACATCTTTGTGCCTCCTGAGTGGGCGGTGTAAGGCGTGTCGTGAGTCTCACTCATGATCTTATTCTTAAGTTCATCATCGCGGGGAATGCATCTTCTCCCCTCAAATAAGATAGCATTGTCTGATTTTTTTTTTTTTTTTTTTTTTTTTGTAACTCTTGAGATCTCCTGCTCTTATACTTTCTCGTAACTTGTTCATTGTCTCATCTTTCCTTGTGCTTCAATCACCATTTTCCTCAAACTAGGCATCGTCGCAACAATACTTGCTATCGTCCCTGGTGGTTTTATCATCTCTATCCTCATCTTGTCAAAGTCCTTTATAAGCTCATCCTCTCTCGTGAGAATACATCCTAACTTTGACGAGACCTTTCGGCTCAATGCATCGGCTACTACATTGGCCTTGCCAGGGTGATAGTTAATGTCGCAGTTAACATCCTTTACTAATTCGAGCCATCTCATTTGCCTCATGTTAATATCCTTATGCTTGAAAAAGTATTTCAAAGTTTTGTGGTCCGTGAAAATCTCACATCTAACTCCGTAGAGATGATGTCTCCAATTTTTTTTTTTTTTTTTTTTTTTTTTTTTTGGGCATGCACAATGGCTGCAAGCTCTAAATCATGCATTGGATAATTTATCTCGTGGGATCTAAGTTGTCGTGATGCATAGACTATAACTCTTCCTTCTTGCATCAAAACACATCCTAGCCCATTCTTTGACGCATCTGTGTAGATGGTATACTCTTTATCCATTTCCGGGACTAGCAGCACTGGTGCTGTAGTCAATTTCCTTTAAGCTCTTAAAAACTCTTTTCACACTCCTCTTTCCAATTGTATTTAGCTTATTTTCTAAGTAATTGTGTCATCGGTTTTGCTATCGTGGAAAATCCTTCAATAAACCTCTGATAGTATCCTGCTAAGCCTAAAAAGTTGAGAATCTTGTTAGGCGTAGTTGGTGATCTCCACTCATGTACAGCTTGTACCTTGACGGGGTCAACTTTAATTCCTTCAGATGATATAACATGTCCTAGTAAAGTTACTTTGTTCAACCAAAACTCGCACTTGGTGAATTTGGCAAAAAGCTTCTCAACTCTTAGTGTTTCCAACCTCGTTTTCAAATGTTTTGGAGCTCCTGCTCATTCTTCGAATAGATGAGAATATCATCTATGAAAACTAGGACAAATTTATCCAGTTATTGATGAAAACTCAATTCATGTGATCCATGAAAACTACTGGTGCCTTCGTCAAACCGAATGGCATAACTATGAACTCATAGTGCTCATACCTCATTTGAAAAGCTGTCTTAGGTATATCATTCTGTCAAAATTTGAACTGGTGGTAATATGATCTCAAGTCAACTTTCAAGAAAAATGCGCTCCTCGTAATTGATCAAACAAGTCATCTATCCTCGGCAAAGGATATTTGTTCTTGAGTGTCGATTTATTCAGCTCTCGATAATCTATGCACATTCTCAACGTGCCATCCTTCTTTTTGACAAAAAGGACTGGTGCTCCCCACAAGGATACACTATGTCTAATAAAACCTAACTCGAGCAATTCTTGTAGCTGAATCTTCAGCTCTTGTAGCTCCTTAGGCGCCATTCTATAGGGTGCCTTCGACACTGGTGCTGATCCAGGTTCTAGGTCGATAGTGAACTCCAACTATCTTGTTGGTGGCAATCCTGGTAAGACCTCGGGAAATACATCTCTATGTTCCCTTACCACTGCTACCTCCTCAAAGTTTTTTTTTTTTTTTTTACTTGATTCTCCTTCATCATTCAAGTAAACTAGGTAAGCTTGTGCTCCTTTCTTCTTTACCAATTTCGACGCCTGAAGTGCCGAAACGATTGGAACTCTCTTCTTTCTATCAATGCCGTGAAAACATGTCTGTTCCTTCCCAGGTGGTTGGAAAGTTATCTGTCTCTTCTTACAATCAATCGGGCCAAAGTTCTCTGCTAACCATTCCATCCTTAGAATAATGTCTACGTTCCACATAGGCATTAAGTGCAAGGTTCTTGCTTTCATCTTTAGTGATCCCAACTCAAGCTCTAAGTTAGAAATCATGTGAGAAACTGTAGTAGCTCTTCCTACAGGAGTGATTACTCTCAACTCGGGACTAGCTCGTTTTGGTTCGAGTTTGAAGGTAACATGCTTCAAACACTTAAAGAATGCGAGGCTCCTGTATTAAACAGGATTCTAACTAGTGCATCCAATAACTTGCCCATACTACCTTAAAGTCCTGCCTTAAACCGGCACATAAAACTCAGACATCTCTTCATCAGTATCCATCTTCTGATGAGCAAATCGTGATAGCTCACAGAATTCTCGGTTATACTCTACAACCAATTTCTTTCCTTGCATCAAACTTCGATAATCAGCCTCTCGCTGCTTACTGTACTCCTCGGTACATACTTCTCAAGAGTAGTCGTCAATTGTTCTCAAGTATAGTCTACCAGTTGCTCAGGTGTTAAAGTCCTCTGACGTGCCTCTCACTAGTCTTATACATTAAAAGAATCTACTAGGATAACTCAAAAGTTGTAAGGGTTTAACCCTAGAATGACATCAAAACAAATTGTTCAAGAGACTCAAATGAATGATCAGAGGGTAGAATGAAGTAACTACCAGGTCGAACAAAAATGACCTAGAGTAAGAACCCATCTGGCTTTTCAACAGAAAGTTGAAACACGTGGGTTTATAAACCCAAAACACGTCTACTGAGATTTGGATCATGCGGACTGGCCAGGTCCAACATAATCACTCCCCAGTCACACGGGATATACTATCCCGAACTTGGAAATTCTGTGTCTTCTAAACCCTCAACATACTATACATAACAAAACTTAAGTTCACACCAGCAAGCTAAAAGCTTAAACTCAGGGTCCTATGTTCTAGACTCTTGTTTCGAAAGTTCAATATTTTTTTACTCTCCTCTCATGTTGCGGTGGTGGTGGCAGAGTATTATCCCGCCTATCCTTCACATCACACTCTTGATGACATCTTTGAGGCATTTTTGAAATCACAAAAGGAAAACTCAACTCGACCAACGCTCTAAGCATCCTCGAAACTCAAGTTCAATTTACTAACTCAACTTTAAGGAAACCCTCACGGTCACCTTAACATTCATCTGTAAGGCAATAAGCACTCACGAAATGCTAACAAAAAGACCACTCTGGTCAACCTAATATATCCATCAGTAGAATGCCTCTTTTTAGAGGGCTTACATAAAGGGGTTATTTAAACCCTACAAAAACCATAGTATCTATCGTAATGTCCCTTCTAAACCGACACCATTAATAGTACTATGTCTCGGTCTGGACCTCCTACGGTAATTGCTACCAGTTAACTCATCTAGTTGCTACTTTAGCACACTAGGAACATCCATCTACTTAACATCAGTAGGGTACTATATTCGCATGCTTATCTATCATCATGTCAAAATCTCAAGTACCAGTATCTCCTAAGTAAGTTATATACATCGCAATGTAATTGCAACTAATCAAAAACGAGGGTGTACCGCGCATACTCTCAAGATCATCCTTAGCTCTAGCCTACATCGACTTCTCTTCTCATCCTCATCAACTCTAGCCCTCCTCGGCTACTTCTCATCCTCATTATCGTTTATCATTTTATCATCTTTGGTAACTGATACTCAAGGATCGACTCGATATCTACTACACTCTTCTAGAGTCCCTGGTAGAAAACAAGCATCCGATCAATAGATCCGCATAGAAAATCTGGGTATCTGTAACAAATCTCATCTCCTGTGGGTCCAATGCTCAAGACAACATGTCCCATCATATTGAGTGGCTTTCTTCCTTGCTCAATCCTACCACTCGATTGGTAGCACGGGGACTAGGTGCACGATGCCATCCAGTCTAGTAACAACCATAAGGCTTTCATCATTTCATAGTCTATGAACATGTGTTTGAAAATCTGCTAGGGTATCTCTGTACCACATACTGTACGCCTCGTCCTCGTATCCGATCTTTCCTGAGTTCGATCTCACAACAGTCCACTTTCGTGCAGTGCCAACAGTCCTGGCCAACCTATAAGGAGAACTTAAAGGTGACTCTAGGAACTAACTCTACTTGGCTCCAGCAACAGAAATAAACAAAACATAACTTAGCAAAACTCCTATTAAGTAGTACTGTTATCTTAAAACTTAAGCTCAAAACATCTAAATTCTCATCTCGTCCCATCTTTACATAGTAGGTAACCTCTCTAAACAATGATATTAGATCCCTTAATCTAAATCATCGTGACTCAGTAAGACAACTCAACAATTCTCTCTCAAAGCCATCTCCAAAGACTATGGCTCATGATACCTCCTCAAGTAGCATTAAGGTTGCGTGAGCAAAACTCGCGTCACCAAACAACTCAACATATCGTACAATATCTCATTGCAGCATGCTAATAACTCATCATTAATCATGCTATTATACTCAAGCTCATAAATCAAACTCATAACTCAAACCAACAAGTACTTAAAGCAATTGCTAATTCTCTCAAGCTTTAGCTCTAAGTTCTCATTTCATCCTTCTACTTAGTAGAAAATATCTCTTAACAATGACATTAGATTCCTTCATCTAAATCATCGTGACTTATCACAACTGCTCAAACAATTCTCATCACAAAACATCTCAAATACATCACATCATAACTCATAATTATGCATCTTCAATCATATAACATCATATGATATAAACGCTCTCATGATTCATCATGTAACGTCAACATATGCTCTTACAACATAATAACTCATTATTAATCATGTTGTCATCCTCAAACTCAAACTATGCATCTTCAAAGCATAACATCATAACTCATCATATAACCTCAACATCGTGCTCTTCAAAATTTAACGTCAAATAAACTTTGAAATTTTACATACCTCGTTGAGCCTGGTGTGATGGTGCGCTGAGCTCACGGTTGTTAATAACTATTAGTCTAGTGACTCATTCTAGACTAAACTCAAGACTTCTAATTCAGAGCTTTCCTTCGCTCTGATACCACTCTGTCACAGCCCGCCCTAACTAGGGATAGTTAGGCCGAGTGATCCACGACTAGGGATGGGGTTAAAGAAGAAGGGGAAGAAAAGGGGCGTCATTTATAGCCGTAAAACTTACTCATCTTAATAAAACTCGTCATTTTTATTCATTAATACTCAATTGAAAACAGTCTATGAAAGACTGCATAAAAGTTAATTAATATCATTAATCAAGTTATACATCGTATGAAACCATTCTCTTAAGACTCAAAGTATGACATAACATACTATAACATCAACAACATCTTGCAGCGGAAAGTAGCTAGACATATGTATGAAGACATATTCTAGACAGGTTAACTATTTATTAACAACCCTGGAGACTCCGCTCATTGCAGCACCATCATCACATAAGCTCAACCTGCACATTTAGAAAACATATGCAGGGCTGAGTACAAAAGCACTCAGTGGGCACGTATGCCTAGGTATAAAAATACATGCTTCAAAACTATAAATTGTCATGCCATCATAATCAGTACAGCAAGGGAGTTTTTCGCTAAAAAGGGCCCAAGCTTACTAAGTTCATTTGTGATTCTTAAAGTTCGTCTGATCAGACTAAGTTCTTTTGTAATCTATCATATCTGGAACTTTGTGCCGGAGAGGTGGCCACCTCTCACGGTCACTTGACCGGCCAACCCGCTAGATGACTCACGGTCACTGGTGTACACTAGCCCTGGCAGGATAGCTATCAACTGCTCAGGACCCGAATTCGATTGCATCATTGGCAAAGCCAAAGCAGATAGATATCATACTAAAATTTAAACATTTTATGGCAAGACAATACTTGAAATAACTTTAACTCAAATATTTTGTAACGAAATAACTTGCTCAAATGTAACATTAAACTCATTTGATAGATATATAAAACTGAAATTAACAGTTAAATCATCTCATGCATTCATTCGTATAAGAGGCCTACGACACGCAGGGGATCTCTATATACGTATAGTAAAAGTAATGCCCACCTCGTTGTGTCTCTGTATCAATGAGTAACGTCACTCTCTCCCTCAAGTCGTTACTTCCCAAAAGGACCTTCATCGTTATGAAGAATTGGTGAGAAGTTATAAAAGAAACCTCGATTAATAATCTAATCTCTTTTATGAAACATTAGTATCTCTAATGTTCATCTCTCTTGATTGTTAATCAATATAACAATTATTATCTCTCGTCATTACTCATTAATTATAACATCCTTATGTTATAATTAGTAGCGCTTCAATTAAAAGAAATATTTAACACATCGAAAAGTCCACTTTCTTAGCAGATCTATTCGCTCTCATCTCGTCTAATTAACCAATTAGAAGTTAAACTATCCATTAGGCATGTATTTGAGTCACGGGTCAACAAGAATTGACTATGCTCAAATCCTAATTTCACTAAAAATTTCGGCATGACCTATTCATATATAATGTCAACCACGAGATTTCAACGCGTGAATCTCACTACGTGAACTCGTCTCTCGACTCAAAACTTAACATCTTGACATCTTTTCAACGCAAACCAAACAATTCAAAATCATCAAAACTCTTTATCAGTAAACTATCATTTATACTCGACACCAATTGTTCGAGTGTCAGATACCAACATTTATGTGCGTTAATCATAACTCTCACAACTCACACCATTTAGTCATATCGTATCATCCATCAAAACAAATATAATCAAGTTGTTTTCTAGAAAGTTTTGCTGTTTTTGTGTCATCTTTAAAAATTCATAACAACCAACTCAATCATCATAAACTCTCATACCAATTGATCTCAAAAACTTCATGAAGTGTAGTTCACTCTAAAAATGGTAGTTAACCAAAAAGGTTAAAGGTTTTTGGAGATATTGCTCTTTTAGTGCAGGCTGTCAAAGATTGACAGTTTCTGCCAATTTTGTTTAGGCCATTAGAAACCAAGGCAAACCTTAATAAAATTCCATCAAATTTAATCATCCAAAACTAAAGGTATCCTTGAAGATTTGGTTAAAATTTCACAAGAGAAAACGTTCATATGATCTGCCAAATAAACAATGAAACTCATACACTTTTACTGTTGGACAAATATGACAGCAGAACAGGGCATTTTTGAAATAATAAACTGCTCTGTTTCAGAGGTCATAAAAATTGAAATCTTATGTTTTTAGAAAAGTATTGAAGTCTAGTTTCGTTTAAAAAAAAACGGTGATGCAAAATCCTTCATGGATTAATAGATATAAACGTTTTTGTGAAGTCTACCAATAGTTGACAGATTCTGTCAAGGATTTTTCAAAATATCTTTAAAATAGCAAACATCATCCAAAAGACATGAAATTTTGCAGCGACGAAATACACATATCATAGATAAACATACTAAAATTTCAGAGTCATCAAGCAATGAAAACTCATCGAAACATAAGCTTGAAACTGCTGTAAATTCCAGTTTTAATTTCGTTCAACCAATTATCATCCATAAATTGTAAATCAATTAGCATGCTCATGTGATATCGTAGAACACATATACGCAATAATATTCATTATGCAACGTCCCAAACTTCACGAATTTAAATAATCATGCTCTAAAAACTTATACAATTTTCGTGCTTGAAAAAATACGAATTTAATATATATCGATTCTAGCATACCCCTAAGCACAAATATCAAGTCAAAACGATCAAACAAAAATCGAAATACAAGCTAATATGTGAAAAACGGGGCTGCCCTCATGGGTTTCATAGCTACGGTTCGTTCCGTTCTTACTCCCTTCATTAAACATGCTCAACATCTACCCAAGAACAACATACTAAAATTTCACGACGATCCGACGTCGTTTCAAAATAAAGTCGAGAATCGACGTTTTTCGACGTCGACGAAAATCGAAAATAAAACCATCAAAACGTAGGTAGAGATCTTACCTACTTAGATACATGATCGAAAAGATGATCGGCGCTCGTCTCGGTGCTCAAATCGGAGGTCAAAAGCTCCGTCCAAGCTTAAATGGAAAATGGCGTGTGTAGTGTGTGTTTTAGGTGTTGTGTGTGTGAATATGTGAGTTGTGTGTGTGGTGTGGGCTGATATAGCGTGAGTTAGTGAGGGGAAAGGGGGTTTTGGGAGGTTTGGGGGTGGTTAGGGGTAGGGTAGGTTAGATATTTAGGATATTAACCCGTTAGTCGTTAAATATCTCGTCTCGTCTCGTTTTAACAACTAACAACCCATACTCTTTGTTACTCGCCCTCTCAACCTCTACTCACTTTCATTACACTCGTAATTCTATATAAATATAGAAAACGCAAGCTCGTTCTCGAAATTCTGATAAACGAGCTCGGTTCGTTTATCGAGAAATCCCGATTTACTATTCACTCGTCGTCCAAAAATAAAAACTTTCATTATTGGACTCGTATCGAAAAACTAAGAATATTTCTCGACGACGTGCACGTAAGATTTTGAAAGTCGACAAAAAGACGAAATAGCAGTATTTTACTATTCATCGTCAAAAAGTCAAAATTTTCAAAAACGTCTTAACGGACTCAGATCTCACTTCCGAGTTCACCGTTCTCATTCAAATAATTATCTCGAATTATTCGAATACTCAAACTCAATTTCGGATATAAAATCTCACATCATCCAAACATCATCAAAAGAACATCTCAACATCTTAAAAATAACAAGGGAACTTCATATAACTCCTCATCTCTTTACAAAGTAAATCAAACAAGGGATCTATACCCTAATTACTCAAACTTAAGCAATTAAACACGTCATCAAAAGCCCGGGTGTTACACTAACATTACTGATACTGGCGTTACCCATGTTGAGCACACCGTAGCCTTTTGTTTCTCCGATTGAGTTGTCTCCGAATGCAACTTTGGATCCAGCTTTCTCAACATACTGAGATAGATATACTTTGTAGCCCGTCATGTGCTTCGAGCAGCCACTATCCAGATACCATGTTCTGATTGAAGCTTTAACTTCTTCTTTCTTTTGTGTTTCCTGACATTGACCTGCAAGGAAGAGTTGCTTCAGGCACCCAATCAAGATTTGAGTCCTTCGATGTTAGCTTGAGTTCCTTTTGGAACCCATATCTGCTTCAGAATTGGTCTGGCTGATCTCTTGCGCTTTGTTGATCGTCTGACTGACGTTGTTGGCGCTTCAGTTGGCACACGAGCATTCTTCTGTTGAGAATTTCCTTTGAAGGCCTCACTCTTATAGCAGTTATGTCTGATGAGTGGTAGAGGTCTTCTTTGCTCGGCAAAGTATCTTCCTTGAGATACTCGAGTCTTTGCAGACTGATGGAGACTTGACTGATGTCGTGTGATATGAGTCATTTGATGTCCAGTTGCTTGTCGTCGTGGATGTCGCTTGGCTCGACTGGACTCATCATTGTTTGGTCTCCATGGATGTTGTTCCTTCTGAAATTGAACTGATGTCAGTCTCTGACTGATGTGGCCTTTCTTCCCCCTGGACTGGTGAGGAAGATTCTTCTTGATTCCTGATGTTCCTTCCCCGATCTTTGACTGAAATCTGCTTTCCAGTCTTCTCAGTAGGATGATCTGGTTGGGGGCCTCCTTTGCTCGTCTGTAGCTCCGTGGAGGTGGAACATTTGATCTTGCCATCAGTTTGCGTTTGCGAACTTCATCCATATCATGATCTCTTGATTCTTCTGATGTTGTGATTTCAGAAGGATCGTCCTTTGAAGTGATCATGACTTTCTTTCCTTTGTCAGCTGCAACCTTTCCTCCAATGCTTTTAACAAGACCTTTCGATGGAAAGTTGCTCATCATGGGAGACTGCATCATGCAGTTCTTGACTGTTTCTTCCAGCTTGTGATTGAGCCTCTTTATCTCATGAGATGCTCTCTCACATTCTGAGTTGGAGATTCTGAGCTTTTCCTCCAGTCGGCTATTCTCCATGATTAGCTGATCAAGACAAGTTTCATCTGGAAAGTTGATGATTGTCTGATTCCTAGCTCGTTCATCATTGATCTCCTTGTCCATTTTCTGATTCTGCTTGAGGAGATCTTCGAACATTTTCCTCAACTGACAGTGATGAGTCATGAGCTAATCAAACTCGTCAGTTTCATCGGATGAGCTATCTCCAGATTCTAAGTGGCACTACAACAAAAATGCTGATAGAAACCGCTAAATAGAAACCGGTTTTTGCTAAAAACCGGTTTTATAGCTCCAAAAACCGGTTTCTTAAATATAACCGGTTTCTATTCCAAATAAATCCGCTGATAGAAACCGGTTTTTTACTACCGGTTTCTATTATGTGGTGTCATAGATACATTAAGAAACCGGTATTAGTTTAAATATTTTATACCGGTTCGAAACCGGTTTTAAAACATATTAAAAAAATGAAAAACTAAAAAGATCATGAAGTTAAAAACGATTCAGAAAAAGAAGTCCAAAAACTTAATGTAATAGTGCCCTAATTCTTCTCCTTCTCCTCGCTACAGAAAGCTTCTCCGCCACCATCTCTGCACGCCACCATCTCCGCCACCTTCCCGTGGGGTCGCCTCTACCCTCGCCGCACTCGTTACTTCTCCCGGCCGCTGCCGTAGAGTCCGATTTCAAAAAACGAATTCAGGAAAAGAAGTCAAAATTAAAACGTAATGTAACAGTGCCCTAACTTCTTCTCGCTGCACAAAGCTTCTCCTCTACCATCTCTGCGCGCCACCATCTCCGCCACCTTCTGGCGGCGTCGCCTCCATCCCTCGCCGTACTCATTACTTCCCCCGCTGCCTTGAAATCAGATTTCGTAGGAAAGATTTCAGTCATATTCGTCGCCCTTTTTAGTTCCACAGGTATTTATTTGTACTTCCTGCTCTTAATGTTGTGCCTTGGATTTTCTTTCTTTAGTGAATGCCTCGCTCTGTAACTGTACTGCTCTTAATGGGCACTCAGCTGAATTTCAGCACAGCGTACCACCCCCAGACTGACGGATAGTCAGAAAGAAAGATTCAGATCCTAGAAGATATGCTGCGAACGATTGTCGCAGACAAAGGTGGAAGTTGGGAGGATTTGTTACCTCTTGTAGAATTTGCTTATAACAATAGTTATCAAGCAACAATTGGAATGGCTCCATATGAGGCTTTGTATGGCCGAAAATGTCGATCACTACTTTATTGGGATGAAGTAGGTGAAAGAAAGCTGTTAGGTCATGAACTGGTCCAACAGATGGTTGAGAAGGTCGACCATATCAAGCAAAGAATCAAAGAAGCTCAAGATAGACAAAAGTCTTACGCCGATAAACGCAAATCGGAGTTAGAATTCAATGTTGGGGATCGAGTCTTCCTCAAAGTTCTCCCTCAAAGGGAGTTATACGTTTTAAAAAGAGGGGCAAGTTACGACCCCGTTATATAGGACCTTTTGAGATCCTAGATAAGCTAGGCCTTTGTAGCCTATAAGTTGGCTCTGCCACCAAGCATTGTGGATGTATACAATACGTATTGCATCTCGCAATTAAGAAAGCATGTCATTAAGCAAGGTAAAGTAGTCCTAGCCAGGACCAAAGTGATGAAGAGAAATCAGTCCAGATACTTGATCGCAAGGTTCAAGTTTTACGAGACAATAATATTGTTCTCGTTATGTAGTGGAACCATCACAGGATGGAAAAGGCCACAAAAGAGATGAATGAAACGAACGACTAGTATCACAAGCTAGAATACCAGATATGCAATTTCGGGGACGAAATTGTTTTTAAGGAGGGAGAGATGTAATACCCCGTTTCCTCGAGCTAAGTTTAGAATAATTTTGAACTTAGATTTAAGATGATTCACGCCGGATAAAGAAAATGAATTTATTTTAATTCCAACAAATGATTTACAAAAGCATTTGTAAATTTAGTTATTAAATTTAGGGCTAATTGCCTGTAAATTCCTAACGTTTCCACGGAATTGATTTTTGCACCTTTTTTTATTTTTCTTCTTTTAAATACCTAACCTTTCATTTTTGTCTGGTTTTTGTCCGATGACCGGTTTTTTTTCACGCCGGCGCCGGAATTGATTATGTGGCAGCCGGAATTAACACTGTGGCAACCGGAAATTGACACTTAGGCTTATTATTGACATGTGGAATAAAAAAAACAAAAAAAAAAACAAAAAAAAAACAAAACAAAATCCCCATCGTGACACCATCTTCTTCCCCCTTCCTCCCCTCTCCCTCCCACCCGCTGCCGCCACCACACGCCACCAGACGCCGGCACCGCCACCTCTCCTCCGGAAATCAAACGACGATGGTGGTCTGTTGACTATTGACGCGGGAAAATGAAGTTTGAGGGCGAGGGACGAGGGGCATCAGAGGCGGCCGTCTGTGTGTGTGCGTTGGGAGAGAGAGAGCAGAGGCGAGGAGAGAAGGGATGGCGAGGCGGCGGCCGTGGCTGACAGCGGCGCCAGTCGCAGGGAGAAGACCCCTAGTTTCTATTTGTTAAATCGCCGCGCCGCTGCCCTGAAATTTCCGGTGGATTCGACGACTTCTGTTAAATCGCCGCCGCGGGGAGAAAAGCCCTAGAATATCTGTTAAATCGTCGCCGCCGCCGCCGCGTTCTTTAATTCCGCGCACCGCCGCGTTCTTTAATTTCGCTGCACTTTCTTTCTGCGTGTGTTCTTGGTGTGTAGTTGATTCTTGGGGATGTCTGAAAAGAAATTTGAGATTGTATTTTGGCTGACGTCGCCGCCGAGCCCTGGAGCTCGTCCGCCGCGCTGTCGAGGTGGGGAGGAGGATGGGCGCCGAGGTGGGGAAGGGGAGGGAGGCAGCGAGGTGGGGAGAGGGAGGGGCACGACGGCTGAGGGTGGCGGCGGTGGGTGGGGGAAGGGGAGGGGGAAGGGGGCGGTGGGCGCCGTCGCCGTCGCCGACGGCTGAGGGTGGCAGCGGTGGGTGGGGGAAGGGAGATTAGGGTTTGGGGGTGGGGGAGATTGGGGAAGATGATGATGTGTGTGTTTTTTTTTGTTTTTTTTTTATTATTTTTTTTCCACATGTCAATAATAAGCCTAGGTGTCAATTTCCGGCTGCCACAGTGTTAATTCCGGCTGCCACATAATCAATTCCGGCGCCAGCGTGAAAAAAAACCGGTCATCGGACAAAAACCAGACAAAAAGGAAAGGTTAGGTATTTAAAAGAAGAAAAATAAAAAAAGGTGCAAAAACCAATTCGGTGGAAACGTTAGGAATTTACAGGCAATTAGCCCTTAAATTTATATGCATTGCATATTTATTTAATTTAGCATTCAAGCATTTTTCACGAGCTTTTAATTAGCAAACCCTGAAGTATTATTACAGTTTCGACAATTTTATCCTGAGAGATTTAAATTGTCCAATCAATATCTCATCTCACACTACACCCTACACCTCCTTCCAACCACCCTACACCATACCTTGTCTTTTCAAAATCAGCTTTAAGCTTTAAGTCATGTCTTTAGGTATGCAGTCCAACTCCAACCCCCACGCTAAATTAAAACACTCAAGGCCATTTCTTGGCACTTCTTTACAATTTTCAGCAGCTCCCAACTCTCTCCAAGCGTTATGCTAACTACACATGTAAGTTTGAGTTTTGAACTTGAGACTACTCCATTTCTTTCATGTTTCATCCTGCAAGTATTGATAATAAATCAATATCTGTAGTTATTCTACTAGCTCCATTCACCAAGTTCAGTAGCAGTAAATCCAGCAGCTGCACCATTCAAATTCAGCAACCTCAAACCAAAAACTCCTAAAGGTTTCATCTTTTGAACTCTGCTTATTCCATTTCACAAACATGAACAGTACATGAAGTTTTACAGCTACCCAACAGATTTTCACGAGCATACATGCATTCACAAACAAGTTTTATACAAGTGTAGATATGTATAAATGATCTGTATATATATATATATATGTACATACATCAGAGCATGATTTTAAGAAAAAGAAGGAAGAAGGAGTCTTGAGCTTTGTTTGTGCTTGTCGTTGTTCGAACGTTTGCTGTTGTTTTGAGTCGAGAGTGGAGGGAGGCAGATGCGGTCGGCGGCGGTGGTTCTCCTGCTGCTGTCGGCCGGAGTTTTGAGGGAGAGGCGACGAGGCAAGGGCCTTGTTGCTGCTCTGAGCCGGGTCGGGGCTGGGTTTTGTCGAGGGCGGAACGGCGGCGGCAGTCTGCTCCATCAACTGCTGTCGGCCGGAGTGAGCAGAGAGTAGGGGGATGGGTGACTGGTCTGGCTGGGTTTAACCGAGGGAGATGGCAGGGCGCGGCGGCAGTCCCCTTCTTCTGCTGTCGCTCGGCCACGGACGGAGGAAGAGAGGTCGGAGACGCGGTCGGCGGCAGGATTGCTGCTGCAGTCGCCGAGCTCAGGCGAGCAGTCGTGTCGAGAGGGAGAGAGGCGAGCAGTCGTGACTGATGAGGGAGAGTGAGAGGCTGATGGGTGCGGATGTGTGTGTGGCGTGACTAATGGAGGGAGGAAAGGAAGAAAAGAAAGGCTAGGTTTGGGCTTGGGGAGTTGGGCTTGAGTGTTGGGCCGAATCAGTTGGGCCGAGTTCAGTTTAATTCTTTTCCAGTTGGGCTGATTGGTTTATTTTCAGTTGGGCCCCTATTAATTTATTCAATTGGGCTGTGCAGCTTCTTTTTTTTAATGGAATGCACTATTTTAATTAATTAGACTTGATAAGTTTGATTAATTATTTTAATTTTCATAATAATATTAAATTATTATTATGTGCATATTTTGAGTAAATTACTTATTATATGCTAAGCATGACATGAAATTGCATTTAATTTGCAATAAAAGTATTTATGATTTAATTGGTTTTATTTATAATTCCAATTATTAAAGAAAGACGAGTAAGAATATTGTTGGTGTTCTTAACTCAAGAGAATTGTTTTCAATTATTTATTTATTAAATTTTTGAAAACCCGGCTAAGTGAATCATAGAATGTTAAGTACTTCACCATGACTTAAGATTAGATTCAAGGAGACCTATTAAGAATAGATTTCTTGTAGGCTTTGAGCGTCAGGAGGATTAGCACTGCTATTCCGATTCAGAGATAAGAATAAACGACAGGCTTTGCCTATACAGGTGGGCTTATTTTCCAAATGTATGATTGAGCTAATGAGCTTAAATATTCGTGATATATAAATTGCTTATCCAATAAAATATTTTTGTGCACTCTACCATGTTTAAGACTCGTACAGTTAATCAATTGAGGTTCTCTTATGACCTAATACGTTGTTTGAGAATTGTGTACACTTATTAGCTGACTCGGTGGGTTGATCTCCATCGGGCACTAACCAGAGGCGTTATAAGGGTGCTCGACGGGATGTGTTCCGGAGCATAGTTATGATAGGCCTGTCTGGATTAATTTCCGAGGTTTATTTTACTTGGCTGGGTTACACCCTCAGTTCAAGTCAGCGGGAGACAGAGATCCGTCGGTGGCTAGAGGTCCGGGATCACAGCGAGTAACAGAATGGAGTGTGCAAACGCGCGAAAATAATTAAGTATTATATGAAATGTTTTAACATGCATAGAAGTTATTTTCTCTTTAAAAACCTTCTATGACATGTTAGTAAGATTGGATAAACTGTTCTTCAGATTATGAAATGCTTTAAAAGTTGCAGCCCACTAAGTACATTAGTACTTAGCCCAAAAATACTTTCAAATGTTTTCAGGTTAATGGCTGGTGATGACGGGGCAGAGCTGAGGCTAGAGTTCAACTCCTTATTTTGACTTCCGCTGTAGAACTAGCCAGTATCTATCTTTTGTTGAGCCTAAACTTATTGACTCTCAAGTATTTCACTCTATGAATGTTGGTTATCTGAAGCATGACACTAAACTTGTGATCCTGAAGTTGTTATGTTCGTTGATTGATTCGTATCACTTGAATACTTGTCTTTCTTCATCCAAAGGGGCTAAGCCCGATTGTTATCCCTTTTATTCGGATTTCACAAGGATTTTTCCCTTGTTCATTTAAATGATGAGTTGTACCCCAGTTATAGTTATTGTTTCAAGAATTGGGGTGTGACAGAATGGTATCAGAGCATAAGTTTTCTTTCATGCCTCTGATAACCAAAAGTTTCTAATGTTGAGTCTAGATTAGTAGCTCTAGACTTCTAAGAAAGTTGTTGAACCTCAGCTCGCCGTCACACTGCCGCAAGAAAATAGTACGATTTAAAAGTTTCAAAGTTATTAAATATTTTGAGAGTTTTCAAGAAGCGTAAATGATGCTATGTGAATTGCTTACCGCTTTCCATATGCTATAAGTTATGAATTGTAAATCGCTTTCATATTGTTATTTTGGGTCTCCGACCCATATAACCAGCTAAGTATCGTGTTTGGGACAACCCGAGCCCTTAACGATAAGATAAGATAGTATCGTGTTTGGGACAACTCGAGCCCTTAACGATAAGATGAGTTAAAGTCGTGTTTAAGACTATTGAGCCTTTCACGAATACTAGATGTATAGTCGAGTTAGATTCTTTGAATCTTTCCGGCAATAGAAAAGCTTCATGTGACATTAAATGTCCACATGTTTCAGGTTTCAAAGAGAATGAATGAATGAGAGAGTTTATGTTATCGTTTTAGGTTCACTGCCTATACGATCAGAATGAAGGGTCCTCTTACAACTGTTTGAGTACCACCCAAGAATACCTTGGGAATGTTAGTCGTGATAGCTCCGCTTGATCGATTTAAGTAAGGACTGGTAAGATAGAAACGTTTAACATAGATATGTTATAACGTAGCAGAAATGAGATGAGATTAAGGATTCACTTGAGTATTCCTCCAAGATAGATCAGTTTCCACATAGAGTTAGCCTTTCATAGGGTTACACTATAGAAGCGATATACCTTGAGTATATCTATGTATGTATATATGTATGCATGCATGCGGAATGAGTCTCACATTTGTGTTGATTTCGTCCGTTAATCAGAATGGAAGATGCACCGAGAGGACGCGGTAGGGGACGAGGACGTGGTCGCGGACGCGGCAGGGGATTCATCCCTGAACAGCCTATCCCTCAAGTAGCACCAGAGCGTACTGCTGAGGAAAAGTTTCGTAAGGAAAAGCCTCCAACGTTTGATGGTTTGGGCGATCCCACGGACGCCGAGAAATGGGTTAGAGCAGTGGAGCGAATTTTCAGGTACATTCGTTGCGATGACGAAGACAAAGTGACTTGCGCGACTTACCAACTGGTAGACGAAGCCGACTTCTGGTGGGAATCGGTGAGGCGCACAATGACTGAGGAACAATGGGAAAATTTCACATGGAAAGATTTTAAGACTGAGTTGTATGAGAAGTATATACCAAGCTGCCATAGACAGAAGAAACAGAACGAGTTCTGGAACTTGAAACAGAGGGCTGGAACAGTGACTGAGTATGATAGGGCCTTTAACCAGCTGTCAAGATATGTTCCACTCTTAGTGGATACTGATGAGAAGCGAGCAGAGAAATTTAGGAACGGACTGCGCCACGAGATATCAATCTCCCTAACAAGCCAGGGAGGTCTCACTTACGCACAAACGTTGAGCAGGGCTCTCACCATTGAGTCATTGCTACCAAAGGAAAAAGGAAAAGCTCCGGGACAGTCTGGATTCGTACCACCTCAAGATGGTGGTAAAGGAAAAAGAAAGTGGAATGAGGGAACTGGAGGAAACCCCGAAAATGGAAATGGGAAGAAACCATGGGCTGCTAACCAAAATCAGAATCAACATCAAAACCAACAGCCGAATGCAGTGGTTCGACCACCTTGCCCAAAATGTCAAAGGCATCATTCAGGGGAATGCTTGAAAGGATTGAATATCTGCTACAGTTGCGGGGAAACTGGGCACTATGCTTCAGTATGTCCAAAGAAGAACGGAGGAGCACCTCAACAGCAAAACCCCGGGAATCAGCAACGACAAAATCAGGGTCCTGGAGGACAACGTGGACAGCCACAGAACGCTAGGGCCTATGCCCTTAACCAAAACCAAGCAGCAGGAAACCAAGGAAAACTGGCAGGTATGACAAATGTTTTCGATGTGCCGATTATAGCTTTGTTCGATACTGGGGCAACCCACTCTTTCTTTTCGCATGCTGCTTGTAAGAGATTAAAGCTGACTTCATTTGGCTGAGACAACCTTAGAGGTTAGCACCCCTAGTGGTGTAAGTTTAACTACAAAGGACGTTATCTCGAACTTAGAGCTGAACATAGGTGCCGAAACGTTTAAAGTCGTTTGTATGTCATCGCTATGATAGAATTTAACGTAATCCTAGAGATTGAACAAGCTCACGATAAAGAATAGATATCATCTTCCAAGGATAGACGACCTGCTCAATCAGTTGAGAGGAGCCGGTGTGTTTTCCAAGATTGACCTAAGATCTGGTTACCACCAACTCAGGATGAAAAGAGAAGACATCCCAAAGACAACATTTCGAACGCGTTACGGACATTACGAGTTCACAGTGATGCCCTTCGATTTAACGAATGCCCCAGCAGTTTTCATGGACCTGATGAACAGAGTTTTCCACCAGTATCTTGATAGTTTTATCTTAGTGTTTATCGACGACATCCTCGTATACTCTAAGACCAAAGAACAACACGAGGAGCACTTGCGCATCGTACTCGAAACCCTGCGTAATGAGAGACTGTTTGCCAAATTCAGCAAATGCGAATTTTGGTTGAGAGAAGTGATGTTTCTCAGTCACATAGTGTCGACTGAAGGAATCAAAGTAGACCCCGCCAAGGTCGAAGCAGTCAAGGAATGGAAAGCACCATCAAATGTCAATGAGATCAGGAGTATCCTCGGTCTAGCAGGCTACTACAGAAGATTCATCGAAGGATTCTCGAAATTGGCTAGGCCAATGACACAGCTTTTGAGAAAAATGACTAAATACGTTTGGTCTGAAGCGTGCGAACAAAGTTTTAAGGAACTCAAGACTAAACTGACTACTGCACCAGTGTTAGCAATACCAGAAGAGAATGAAGGATTCGTGGTGTATACTGATGCCTCGAAACTAGGATTGGGTTGCGTGTTGATGCAAAATCAGAAAGTGATAGCATACGCGTCTCGTCAATTGAAGCCCCATGAGCTTAACTACCCAACAGAAGGAGCTGATTCGTGACTTCGCCTCACTCAGCTTAGAGATTGTTTATCCCCCAAATTCAGTATCAGGTTGCGTAGCTGCGCTGACAGCTAAACCTGATTTGAGAGAAAGAATTGTGCAAGCACAAAGAGAAGATTGGTTCTTGGAGAAGATGCGTCTCGCTGCAAGAACGAATGAAACGAAAGGATTCACTGAAGCAAAGGATAACGCACTTATGGTTGGTGAAAGATTGTGTGTGCCACACAAAGAAGAATTAAAGAACAAGATTATGAGCGAGGCTCATGATACCCCTTACACTGCACATCCAGGCAGCACAAAGATATACCAGGATTTGAAGAAAATTTTCTGGTGGAAAGGAATGAAAAGAGACATAGCGTCATAGTGGACTGATTATCAAAGTCAGCGCACTTTCTGCCAATTCAAATGACATTTGGATTGGAGAAACTTGCAAAGTTATTTGTCAAAGAGATAGTACGCCTTCACGGTGTACCTGTATCTATCACGACAGATCGTGACACCAGATTCACATCTTGTTTCTGGAAAAGTTTACAAGAAGCAATGGGCACTCAGCTGAATTTCAGCACAGCGTACCACCCCCAGACTGACGGACAGTCAGAAAGAAAGATTCAGATCCTAGAAGATATGCTGCGAACGATTGTCGCAGACAAAGGTGGAAGTTGGGAGGATTTGTTACCTCTTGTAGAATTTGCTTATAACAATAGTTATCAAGCAACAATTGGAATGGCTCCATATGAGGCTTTGTATGGCCGAAAATGTCGATCACTACTTTATTGGGATGAAGTAGGTGAAAGAAAGCTGTTAGGTCATGAACTGGTCCAACAGATGGTTGAGAAGGTCGACCACATCAAGCAAAGAATCAAAGAAGCTCAAGATAGACAAAAGTCTTACGCCGATAAATGCAAATCGGAGTTAGAATTCAATGTTGGGGATCGAGTCTTCCTCAAAGTTCTCCCTCAAAGGGAGTTATACGTTTTAAAAAGAGGGGCAAGTTACGACCCCGTTATATAGGACCTTTTGAGATCCTAGATAAGCTAGGCCTTTGTAGCCTATAAGTTGGCTCTGCCACCAAGCATTGTGGATGTATACAATACGTATTGCATCTCGCAATTAAGAAAGCATGTCATTAAGCAAGGTAAAGTAGTCCTAGCCAGGACCAAAGTGATGAAGAGAAATCAGTCCAGATACTTGATCGCAAGGTTCAAGTTTTACGAGACAATAATATTGTTCTCGTCATGTAGTGGAACCATCACAGGATGGAAAAGGCCACAAAAGAGATGAATGAAACGAACGACTAGTATCACAAGCTAGAATACCAGATATGCAATTTCGGGGACGAAATTTTTTTTAAGGAGGGAGAGATGTAATACCCCGTTTCCTCGAGCTAAGTTTAGAATAATTTTGAACTTAGATTTAAGATGATTCACGCCGGATAAAGAAAATGAATTTATTTTAATTCCAACAAATGATTTACAAAAGCATTTGTAAATTTAGTTATTAAATTTATATGCATTGCATATTTATTTAATTTAGCATTCAAGCATTTTTCACGAGCTTTTAATTAGCAAACCCTGAAGTATTATTACAGTTTCGACAATTTTATCCTGAGAGATTTAAATTGTCCAATCAATATCTCATCTCACACTACACCCTACACCTCCTTCCAGCCACCCTACACCATACCTTGTCTTTTCAAAATCAGCTTTAAGCTTTAAGTCATGTCTTTAGGTATGCAGTCCAACTCCAACCCCCACGCTAAATTAAAACACTCAAGGCCATTTCTTGGCACTTCTTTACAATTTTCAGCAGCTCCCAACTCTCTCCAAGCGTTATGCTAACTACACATGTAAGTTTGAGTTTTGAACTTGAGACTACTCCATTTCTTTCATGTTTCATCCTGCAAGTATTGATAATAAATCAATATCTGTAGTTATTCTACTAGCTCCATTCACCAAGTTCAGTAGCAGTAAATCCAGCAGCTGCACCCTTCAAATTCAGCAACCTCAAACCAAAAACTCCTAAAGGTTTCATCTTTTGAACTCTGCTTATTCCATTTCACAAACATGAACAGTACATGAAGTTTTACAGCTACCCAACAGATTTTCACGAGCATACATGCATTCACAAACAAGTTTTATACAAGTGTAGATATGTATAAATGATCTGTATATATATATATGTACATACATCAGAGCATGATTTTAAGAAAAAGAAGGAAGAAGGAGTCTTGAGCTTTGTTTGTGCTTGTCGTTGTTCGAACGTTTGCTGTTGTTTTGAGTCGAGAGTGGAGGGAGGCAGATGCGGTCGGCGGCGGTGGTTCTCCTGCTGCTGTCGGCCGGAGTTTTGAGGGAGAGGCGACGAGGCAAGGGCCTTGTTGCTGCTCTGAGCCGGGTCGGGGCTGGGTTTTGTCGAGGGCGGAACGGCGGCGGCAGTCTGCTCCATCAACTGCTGTCGGCCGGAGTGAGCAGAGAGTAGGGGGATGGGTGACTGGTCTGGCTGGGTTTAACCGAGGGAGATGGCAGGGCGCGGCGGCAGTCCCCTTCTTCTGCTGTCGCTCGGCCACGGACGGAGGAAGAGAGGTCGGAGACGCGGTCGGCGGCAGGATTGCTGCTGCAGTCGCCGAGCTCAGGCGAGCAGTCGTGTCGAGAGGGAGAGAGGCGAGCAGTCGTGACTGATGAGGGAGAGTGAGAGGCTGATGGGTGCGGATGTGTGTGTGGCGTGACTAATGGAGGGAAGAAAGGAAGAAAAGAAAGGCTAGGTTTGGGCTTGGGGAGTTGGGCTTGAGTGTTGGGCCGAATCAGTTGGGCCGAGTTCAGTTTAATTCTTTTCCAGTTGGGCTGATTGGTTTATTTTCAGTTGGGCCCCTATTAATTTATTCAATTGGGCTGTGCAGCTTCTTTTTTTTAATGGAATGCACTATTTTAATTAATTAGACTTGATAAGTTTGATTAATTATTTTAATTTTCATAATAATATTAAATTATTATTATGTGCATATTTTGAGTAAATTACTTATTATATGCTAAGCATGACATGAAATTGCATTTAATTTGCAATAAAAGTATTTATGATTTAATTGGTTTTATTTATAATTCCAATTATTAAAGAAAGACGAGTAAGAATATTGTTGGTGTTCTTAACTCAAGAGAATTGTTTTCAATTATTTATTTATTAAATTTTTGAAAACCCGGCTAAGTGAATCATAGAATGTTAAGTACTTCACCATGACTTAAGATTAGATTCAAGGAGACCTATTAAGAATAGATTTCTTGTAGGCTTTGAGCGTCAGGAGGATTAGCACTGCTATTCCGATTCAGAGATAAGAATAAACGACAGGCTTTGCCTATACAGGTGGGCTTATTTTCCAAATGTATGATTGAGCTAATGAGCTTAAATATTCGTGATATATAAATTGCTTATCCAATAAAATATTTTTGTGCACTCTACCATGTTTAAGGCTCGTACAGTTAATCAATTGAGGTTCTCTTATGACCTAATACGTTGTTTGAGAATTGTGTACACTTGTTAGCTGACTCGGTGGGTTGATCTCCATCGGGCACTAACCAGAGGCGTTATAAGGGTGCTCGACGGGATGTGTTCCGGAGCATAGTTATGATAGGCCTGTCTGGATTAATTTCCGAGGTTTATTTTACTTGGCTGGGTTACACCCTCAGTTCAAGTCAGCGGGAGACAGAGATCCGTCGGTGGCTAGAGGTCCGGGATCACAGCGAGTAACAGAATGGAGTGTGCAAACGCGCGAAAATAATTAAGTATTATATGAAATGTTTTAACATGCATAGAAGTTATTTTCTCTTTAAAAACCTTCTATGACATGTTAGTAAGATTGGATAAACTGTTCTTCAGATTATGAAATGCTTTAAAAGTTGCAGCCCACTAAGTACATTAGTACTTAGCCCAAAAATACTTTCAAATGTTTTCAGGTTAATGGCTGGTGATGACGGGGCAGAGCTGAGGCTAGAGTTCAACTCCTTATTTTGACTTCCGCTGTAGAACTAGCCAGTATCTATCTTTTGTTGAGCCTAAACTTATTGACTCTCAAGTATTTCACTCTATGAATGTTGGTTATCTGAAGCATGACACTAAACTTGTGATCCTGAAGTTGTTATGTTCGTTGATTGATTCGTATCACTTGAATACTTGTCTTTCTTCATCCAAAGGGGCTAAGCCCGATTGTTATCCCTTTTATTCGGATTTCACAAGGATTTTTCCCTTGTTCATTTAAATGATGAGTTGTACCCCAGTTATAGTTATTGTTTCAAGAATTGGGGTGTGACAGAAATTATATGCATAAATGAGTGAGTAGCGTTATAAATGGATTAATCTTTTGGCAGTAGGTAGAGTCCATTTAATTTCAGCTGCATTTAATTGGCAAGGGCACAATAACAATAATACTAGATGAAGCCCTTTTTGGTCATGAGCGTATCTTACATGTAAATCTTGAAGATGTTGAGCCTTTCTGCCGCTTGAAGCCAATTTCATATACGTGCATTGCTGTCTATATATGGTAAGTAATTGATTATATATCTATAGTATGTTTCCAATTTAAATTATATTTGATTAATTTTGTCTTTTCTGCGTAGGCTCTTGTTCGGTAAGGTGAAGAAGCTAGACAAGGCCAATAAGTTTAGATTTGTTGATCCTTACAACATAGGACATGTACCATCCACTAAGAAGGATACAAAATCGATCAATGAAAGAATGGAACGAAGAGCACAAGATTTAGCAAATCGACTTGTTGGTACATTGTCCAATCAATTTGTATTGGTTCCATGTAATGTGGAGTAAGTAAAAACTTATATATTATTTTCTAATGTTTAATACTTGCATGCACTCATTATTTGTCGTGATTACATTTAGTGAGCATTGGATTCTTACTGTGATCGACCCTCACAAGGAGGAGATTGGTATATTGGACCCATTTTATAGTGGTATTCATGATAGTACTTGGAAAAAAGTTATTGAATGGTAAGTCATTGTTGTTTTACTATTTCTTACTATGTATTTTATAATTTATTAGTCCTTGAATTAAACTCTTTATGTCTCATATATGAAGGGCGTTAAAGATGTTCAATGCCACGATGCAGAGGAAAGGAAGAAAGACACTAAACTGGTCAATACCTAAGGTATGTAACTTCATAAAAATAAAATAAATGATAAGGAATAAACTTTTCATTAACAATTTAATTTGAATATAGGTTCCTAAACAACCTGACAACTCTCAGTGTGGTTTTTATGTCATGAGATATATGAAAGATATTATTGAGTCTGCTAATTTTGAGAGGATTAGCTCGCTGCAATTATTGGTACGTAATTATTATAATTATATCTTGTTGAACATATTTGATGGTTTGCCATATTCTTATGAGACATATCTATTACTTTACAGTTCAATAGCAAAAGTTATTCTAGTGTGGAGATTGATGAAGTGCGGAGGGAGTGGGCTGATTGTGTTTTGCAGGTAATATGATCAAAGCTAACTTGGATGCAAAGAGGAAAGAAGACCACATTGAGTTTTTGAAAAATTGAGGCTTCAAGAACATTTGATTTTGAGAGTTGATATTAGATTTTGTCTTCCTAGAAACTTGATATTAGACTTTCTATTGTTATATTGATAGTTGAAACTTGGTGCGAGACATTGGAGATGATTGTAACGTACATTGGTGCTAATTGATTGTGTAATTCGATATTTGTTGTTATTAGTTATATATAATTTTATTTAAAAAACTGTTTTTATAGGGCCTACAAAATGTATTTAAAAATTATTTTTTTTCCTTTAATTTAGCTACGAAACCGGTTATAAACCGGTTTCTATAGGTGACTTCTTTGCGGTTTCTTTTATGGTAACAGACACCATTAATTGTTGTGCTAATAGAAATCCGGTTTATAACCGGTTTCTAATATATCTACGAAACCGGTTTATAACCGGTTTCTATCAGCGCCCACTTATAGCGGTGTCTATTACCGCAAAAGACACCGCTAAAAAGTCACGCTAATAGAAACCGGTTTTAAACCGGTGTCATAAGCACTTACGAAACCGGTTAATAACCGGTTTCTATTAGCGCCTTTTTTAAGACACTTATAACACCGGTGCCTACGAAACCGGTCATTTTAGTACATAGAAACCGGTTTTTAACCGGTTTCTATCAGCATTTTTGTTGTAGTGTGGTCTCTTGAAAGCATCAGGAAGTTATCAGTATAAGGAGTTTTTGAATGAGAGATTACCTCTGAGCCATTCATTCCATTGTCGTAGCTGTTGTCAGCCACACTTTCTGATTCATTGGCCATCAGGGCTCGGCTCTCATCGTCTGAGCTGGAACTGTCGAAGTCGGATGATTCTGATGTGTCTTTGGAAGAATCAGCATCGTCAGCAACCATCGCTTTCTTTTTCGAAAATCTACGATCTTTCTTAGCTTTCAGCTCTCTGCGCTCAGCTTGAGTCAGATCAGGGCATTCATTTTGAAAGTGCCCTTTCTTTCTACATCCAAAGCATTCCATGTCTTTGATGTCGTAAGCGGCTGACTTCCTTTCTCCGCTTCGATCTGTGGAATGTCTGGAGTTGCTTTCTCTTTCCTTTTCTTTGTAGTGCTGCTTGTGGAACCTTCTGTACTTCCGGAACTTGGACTCCATCTTGTTGAATCTTTCAGTTAACAAAGCATATTGACTGAAGAAGTCCTCTGGGTTGAGTTCTGTTGGTTCCTTGATCTGCTTCTTGCCTTCTCTTGTTGAGGCTTTCAGTGCTACTCCTCTTGAGGTTGATGGACCATCTTCTTCTGATCCTCCAGCCTTCTTGTTTCCAAGATTTCTAAGAAGGTCGAACTCATTTGCCATGAGATCGGAGAAAAGCTTATTTGTCGGGAGCTGACTGAATCTTGGCTTATGCTGATGAGCGACTGAGTAGATCTGCCATTCTCCTCGTGGCAGTGCTCGAAGAATCTTCAGGTTGATTTCTCGTTGAGTGTATTTGTCTTTAGAAATGGATTGAACTTCATTCAAGATTTGATTGAATCTAAGTTCCATTTCCTCGATAGATTCATTCTTGAGCATGAGGAAGGAGTCGAACTTCTGGCAAGCTATGGATAGCTTATTCTCCTTGATTTCCTCGGAACCTACGCACATTCTTTCCAGAATGTCCTACATCTCCTTTGCAGTTCCGCACTTGATGATCTTCATGACATGTGACACACACCCATCGTGCGGTGCGGACAAAATACCTGTGTATGCCCAGTACAGACAGTACACGCTCCTACGTCTCACAACAAGAACTTAGTCTTAGTGGTAAGTGTAGGGTCGAATCCCACAGGGAGTGAGGAACCACTTTTTTCTCCAACGACAAATTGAGGTGTTGACAAACATGGTTTTCATACCTCAATTCCACATGTTTTGTTGTCATTTCCCTTCATGTTTTGCTTGTGAATGCTTGTTTGTGCCCGAATATTTAGTTTTATGAAGTTTTGATTGCTTGGTATAGTTTTTGAGTATTTTCAGGGCAAATCAAGAGTTGATTGGAGAATTGTGAGAGCATAGGATTGAAGTACGTCTCGAGAGGAATCCATGAGCGTGAATGGCGCCCGAATCGGAGCTCGGACGAGGGAGAACGGGGCCAACAAAGTCAGCCGTGCACAGAGGCCGCGGCCGCGGTCACGCGTCGTGGGGAAGGTATCGCCCGCGGTCACCACCCGCGGCCGCGGGGTGGGACCGCGGGCTAAGTGCTCAAGTCCAGGGGTGTACCGCGGTCACCACCCGCGGCCGCGGGCTGGGACCGCGGGTCTCCCCCACGGTCACCACCCGCGGCCGCGGGGCGGGACCGCGGGTTCCCTGAGTTTTGCCCACGTTTGAGCACCACGGGCGCGGGCCATGACCGCGGGAAAAGAGCGGAGTCGCGATTTTCAGCCCTTAAACCCCTTTCTCCCCCTTTTCCTCACATTATTCATCATCCCCAACATTCAACACACCCATTTCCATCTTCCCCAATTCCTCCACACTAAACCCTAGCCTCCATTACCACATCTTTTTACCAAGATTGAATGCATTGAAGAGGAGAGAAGATTGAAGAAAGCTCATTAATAGGATTTGTCACTTCTTACTCTCTCTTTCATTTATGTATTTCTTTGATTTAGGTTTGTTGTTTGTGAACATGTTTGAATAAATCCCCCATTGGTTTGGGGATTAGGCTAGTTGATTATGTGATGGATTGATTATTATGCTTAATATATGTCTTGATTATTTCCTTGTTATTATCTTTTCAAGCCCTAGCTTTAATTCTTGTATGGATTGTTGGCCACTTTCTATGCATTTCTAATTTGTGATTTGAATTGGGAGAGGATAATCATAATAGATTAGGAGCTTGAAACATATTGACTCAATAAACCGGGAGGTTGAGAGTTGGGTGAGAGTTTACCGATCCTTTGTGCTTTTGGGAGTTATAGGTTAGAAGTTGACCGGGGACGGCAACTATGACCCGTAATCTACCGTTTTAGTCGTCCGGGAGGGGGCTAGAACTAGTAGGGAGATCACTCTAGATAAATAGGAATATCAAGACTAATATTGAGCTAATTTGAAGTCCATTGCTAATCCATCGATGCCTAATCCCTAAACCACCTTCATCACTTAATTAATCCACTTTATTTGATTGTTCTTATTTTGTCTTTGAATTTGTTAGTTAATCAAACCACTCACCTCCTTGTTTAGTCTAAATAGCTCTAGCATAATGACTTAAGGTAATCACTAGAATTTGACTACTAATCCTTGTGGAATACGACCTTGCTTCCCTATGTTGCAACTACACCGTATACTTGCGGCGTGGTGAAAATAATAGCGAACAGGTGTCACAATTCTCAATCTGTATACTCTGCACAAGAAATAAACAAGATCAATAATAACAAGGGGTGAGGTTATTTGGTTAGGTCATAACTGTTGTTAACATTCGTTTCGGTCATATGCATATATTGATAATCCGTCCATGATCCATATAACCTCAAGGCGTGGCCCAAAGACATTGGGGCGTTTCAAGGGGTTATACTTCACATATAGGATGGTTGATCTCATTGTGATCACTTGGTCCGAAGGTCACACATTCCCCGGTCACAAGGCAGTGCTTCACTTCTCCTTAGATGGTAGTCATATCCGTTACTCACCAAGTATGGCCCTCATCAACCTTCTCTCCCGAGGTCCCCAACTCCGCGCTTTGAGTGACACATGCCTCCTGGACACAACCATTTCCAGCTTTGTCAGCCGACCAGTCATAGACACGCTACGGCGCCGAGATTGCTTTCCTCGTTTGATAACCATGGCTTGATACCTCGTCACAGTTGATGGATAGTCTCTAGAGAAGCCCAAGACTGAGGAAGGACAGTGTATCCCATCAATCCTTTCCCCACCTTCTGGATCTACAACGCCTTTTGTTGACGCTGCTCAGCTACTCGGTCTTGGGTATACCGATCATTTTATCTTGGTACACCCTGGCCTTTGCTTGACACGGACAGCGTTTTACCGAACGGAGATCACCCGTTAGGCCCCTACTGCCCATGGTTTCGAACAGATCCTTCCAGAACCACGAGATTCAACCGAAGGAACAAATGCCTCACGAATGTTTTACATGTTAACAACAATTATTTCCACCCTTAAAACCTCACCAAGGGAACTACTCACGCATATTGAAAAACGTAAATGCAAAATGGATTAAACACATTGCGGAACAAAAGGAAATACTTGAATAGATAAATAATACCTAGGCTTCAAGCCTTCAATCTTGTACGAGTGCAACACACAACGGAAATAGAGAAAATAGTACTGAAACGTAAATTGTTTGGATGCCACACACGGCGAATTAAAGTAATAGCTAACAAAAGTTTCAAGTGCCAAGAATCTGTGCACGCTGCACACCATTAGTCTTTTATACTGCCGAATGGTTGAGGTCCAACCCTAGCTGCGCCAGCTCCAAATCTTCGCCGGGATCTTCTTTCCTTAATTAGCTCAATCTTTGATTGATCCGATTGAAGATGGCTTCCAGCTACAAGCTTAGTCAACCTTTCCCATTCTTCCGATCCTTCCAGTTTCTTCTTTCATCTTCCACGTGCTTCTTCGAAATCTTCGAGATTGACTTTCCTTTCGTGGCTCTAGCTGTCTGCTTCTTGTGGTAACGATCAGATGGATTGCTCTCTTCGGTGTGGTGCATACCAGGTGGGTTGCTCAAGGTTCCCATGCCCCAAGTTAAATTGGAGAGGTACTTGTTGGCCGAAGCTCCATGCTGGTAATCATGACTTAGCAATCTGGGCTCGGTAATGCCCATTCTGACCGCATTTCCTCCATTTCCGCTCCACTGACCTTCCTTCCTCCACAACTTTGTTTTTCCCCCGGACAGACCTGTACCGACACAAATAAATAGAAAAATAGGGCCAAATGGCCCAAAAGTCAAAGACGCATCACACCTACACACTTAAAGCATACTTGCCCTCAAGTATGTAGGTGGATTCACAGAAGACACGGACGAAAAGGTTGAAAGAAAAGAAATAAAACTAAGAGACACGAAACTTGCATAGATATCAGGATCAGATCATACCAACATGCATCATTCAGTTTAGTCAATCCACAAACCCGAGTAATGATCATGCATAAAGTGTGATGGTAGTCTCTCTTCTCGCTCAAGCACCGGGCTAAGTGTTTACACTCATAATTTGCTGTGCCAGTTCTTCTAAGAGTTTGATTGAAGACTACGAGTTAAGCACACTAGTCTGACTCATCAGAGGGTCTTTGTTGGGTTGTAATGGGGTATACGGAGCTAAGGTGAGGTAAATATGGTTCAGTGGCTAATTTCAGTATCACCTTTACTCAGTATACACGTTCAGTATAGCTACAACCAACCTTTTATTCCCCCGTTTTCAATGGGGCTCATCTTTTCTTTGATTCTTTTGTGGGCAATAATTTTCATTCATCAAATAATTTTTTTTTTGTGCCCAGATTTTCTTTCTTTCCTATAATTCCTTGTTCACCATTTTATTCACTTCATAAATTCTTTCTCCTAGATATAGCAATAGCAAGGCTCAAGAAAGAATGAATTCGGCTCAAATTGGCATACAAGGGATTCTTTTCACATTAAACACAAAGAGAAATCTGGGGCCCTAAATCAAAGAATCGTGCCCAAATCACACAAGTCATGTACTAGCAAAATGAGTCTTCAAACAAAGTCTAGATTTCCTAGTCACAACAAATTCTCACCAGAAACATGCATTTTTCAATTTGGCCCTGATCTCACCGGTGGGGTACTCTCAGTAACCATCATGCATTTCATACTCAATCCACCAATTCATACCAAGACTGAAATCAGCATGCACAATCTTTCACCATCAAACAATGCAAGTAGACTCGACTTAAACACAGATTAAATAGACGCCAAAACAAGAAAAGCAAAAAGATAAAATAAAACCTAATCTACGAGTTCAGGGGAAAGGTACTTAGTCGTTTCGGTCGGAGGACCTTGCCTCCGCATCCAGCCGGTCCATGATTGCTTTGAAGCCAGCATCCATAGCCTCCCTCAGGGTTGTGATCTCCGCGCTCAGCATCAGCAGCTCGTCCTTCACTTCCTTCATCTCTGCCAACAACATCACGCTCTCGTTGCTGACAAGGCGGGGTGCATCTTGCTCTAGTGGCCTCCTCGGTACTGGCCCAGCTGCTGCTCCCTCAGGATACACCAAACGGTATCTCCCGCCTTCGTCTGCTTCGACCACCCTCCATCGCACGAACCTGCCTATGTCCAGAAAGCGACTTTCGGCCAGAGCTACGTCGTCCAGGCTCTCTGTGTCGAACTTAATGAGCTTTTCTGCCAAAATGGTCACCAGTGGGCAGAGTGAAAGGAACTTGTTGGTATGGGTTACCCCATACTGAAACTGAAGCGCCACGGTGAACCCGAAGTTCACCTTTTTCCTCTCCATCATGCACCACAACAGGAAGACTTCCTGTTGGGTGACCACATTGGAACCTTCCAGCCGGCCGTAGATGTTGTAGGCCAGCCACCTGTGGTAGATCTGTAGGGCGGGGTCCCGAATCTCGTTCGACTTGCTGATGTTTTTGACATACTTGCTTCCGGTAGACAGCAGTGACCAGTAATGGTCAATCTGACTTCTCCACTCCGGTGTGGCTATGGTTTCTGCCTGCTTGTACTCCTCGTCGTAGACTTCTGTGGTTTCAATCACCCCCAGGTGGATATTTAGCTCATTGATCGAGAGCGGGAATATCCTACCTTGCATCTGGAACCGCAAGGTACCTGGGGTCTCAATTGTGTAGTTTCCTTTGGGCTTAAACTCAACAGTGCCCATGAACTCCTCCGTTAACTTCTGGTATGCCTTGGGATTCCACTCCAGCACCTTCTTCCAACCAATCCCCTCAAAATAACCCTCTACTTTCTCCTTAATCCCCAAGTCCTCAAAAGCTTCGGTAACTAGAAAATACCAAGGGGTAATTTCTCTGTTTTGTAGGACGGCATACCTCGGGCTGTCTCTCGGTATGACCGCTCCTGAAGCAGTGGTGCGTATCAGCCCCTTTTGCTTTGTAAGTTTCGGCTTTGTGGTAGTGGCTGTACTGGAGGTGGGTTTCTTTGGCGCCAAAACCTCCTCAGATCTGGAGCTATCCACGGTCTCAGTTCTCTCCGGATCTTCCTCGGTTTGCTTGCTTTTTCCTTTCTCAGCGGGGGTTGCTCTCCTAGTTCTGCTCTGGATCTCCTTGCCTTTCGTCTTACTTCCAGCCGCTGCCGGTCTGGTCTTCGTGGGCAGAGGGGGTTTGGTGACGTCCAACTTCCTTTTTGCTCCAACTCTTGCCACCTTGCTTTGAGGGGTGGAGGCCTCCATCTCAATCTCTTGGGTGGCCTCCTCTCCTTCTTCTTCTCCCTCTTCAGATGCCGTCGCCGTCTTCCCTTCTTCGAGAGATGGCGTCTGTGGTGCAGGGAGGATCGGAGTGGATTCCCGCTCTTTGGCAGTTCGAGCGGGAGTTTCTTTCTTCAGAGCTTTCCTAGGCTTTTTCACCGGTGGGGTAGGTGCGACCTGTTCTTCCTCAATGGCCTATTTCGATTTCTCGACCATTTCCTCCGCCGCCTCTTTTTCTGCCTCACGCTCCTCTTCCACAGGAACGTCTTCTGGCCCTATCTCCTCTGTCTGACTGACCACGACCGGATCTTCTGTAGCTTTGGTAAATGTTTCCTCGGATGCGGTTCGTCTGGTGGTCCGTTTAGTTCGAGGTCGGGGCTTGGCAGCCTTCTTCTTCGCCGGGACTTGAGTGTTCCCGGAACCAGTTTCACCTTTTGTTTTCGCCATTGCGGGTGCCTAGGATTGAGAATGTGCTTGAGAGGTTAGGGTTTTGGGTAGGAAATTATGGAACTGGGTGGTTTTTAAAGTGGTACGAGCAGTTACTGAAATTGAAGGCGGTGAAATGTGGTGAAGATCGTGTGTAGCGGTTATGGAGATTTAGGATTTTTGGGAGAAGTGGGGGTAGTGTTTTAAGGGAAGTGGGGGTGACGGTTATGGCAGATTTTCGAATTAAGGAAAGAATAATCTCCCCAAAATTTGAAATTCAAATTTTCCTTCCGAAACCCAAACGTTTCCGTCACATCATGTCAGTCTGCTGCGTCCGCCTTTCTGACGTCATCCTTCCCCGGTTAGCCCTCTTCTGCTTGCAAAACTCCCAATCCTCCATCTACACACTTTGCAACGCAAAGTGGGTTTGAAATCACCACTGGGCCTCCGCCTTTATGCTTTCTCCGGCCCATTTCTCCTGCAAGTTAGTGCATCTAAACAAAACAAAACAACTTAAAAGAAAAGAAAATTCGGTACAGACCAAACCGAAGTAACCACACTGGGTTGCCTCCCAGCAAGCGCTCTTGTTTCCTGTCTTGAGCTCGACCTTCCTTCACTCTTCACTCGTACTCAGGGTCGAGAAGGTGGCATTCCTCCTTCTCCTTTTCTATTTCAGCAAGCTCATGATAGGGCTTTAGGCGATGCCCATTCACCACGAACGTATCAACTCCATTGTGATCATACACTTCAATGCTTCCGTTTGAAAAAAATTCTTTGATCACGAATGGTCCTGACCACTTTGAACGAAGCTTCCCAGCCATCATCTTGAAGCGTGAATTGAAAAGTAGGACTTTTTGTCCCACCACGAATTCCTTCTTCCTGATGTTGGCATCATGGATCCTTCTGTTCGCTCTTTATAGAGTACCGCATTGTCGTAAGCCTCCAACCGAAGCTCTTCTAACTCGCTCAGCTGCAACTTTCGTGTTTCTCCAGCTAGGGTCATACTGAGGTTAATCTGCTTGATTGCCCAATACGCCTTGTGTTCGATCTCCACAGGCAAATGACATCTTTTCCCATAAAGCAAACTGAAACGGGGACATTCCAATGGGTGTTTTGAAAGCAGTTCTGTATGCCCACAACGCATCCCCCAAATGATCACTCCAATCCTTGCGGTTGGGGTGCACCACCTTTTCCAGGATGCTCTTTATCTCCCTATTGGAAATCTCGGCTTGGCCATTCGCTTGGGGGTGATATGCAGTGGTGACCTTGTGTGTCACCCCCATCTTCTTGGTTAGCGCTCTGATAATGGCATTACAAAAATGAGACCCCTGATCACTGATTAGAATTTTGGGTATACCATATCTCCCGAACACTTGTTCCTTCAGGAAACCTGCCACGGTATGAGCATCATTACTTGCGGTTGCCTTGGCTTCAACCCACTTTGATACGTAATCCACTGCCACCAGAATGTATTCGTAGTTCTTTGACCTTGGGAAGGGCCCCATAAAGTCAATCCCCCATACGTCGAAAATTTCGACCGGCATGATTGGAACTTGTGGCATTTCATCCTTTGCGGTAATACCTCCAGTCATCTGGCATTTCGAGCAGCTCTGTACCCATTTTCTTGCATCCGCAAATATCGTGGGCCAGTAGAATCCACTTTCCAAAATTCTGTGGGCCGTGCGCTTTCCTCCAAAATGACCGCTATTTGCTGTTCCATGACACATGTCCAAGATTTGGGCATGCTCATCCTTAGGTATGCATCTCCGTATGACCTGATCTGCTCCAGTTCTCCAGAGATATGGATCCTCCCAGCAGTAGTATCGTGCTTGCACGAGTAACTTCCGTTGTTCGAACCTTGTCAATCCTGGGGGTAACTCCTTGGTAATCAGGTAATTAGCTATGTCCGCATACCAGGGCTCCTGCTTGGTTAGAGCACACAGTTCTTCTTCTTCCTCTAAGGTGCTCATGGAATATAGCTTCTCGTCTGGAAAGGTATCGGTAATGGGCATACCATCATCCTCTTCCAGTTGCAACCTGCTCAAATGATCCGCCACAAGGTTCGCAACTCCTTTCTTGTCCCTTATTTCTATATTGAACTCTTGTAACAATAAGATCCACCTGATGAGTCGAGGTTTGGATTCCTTCTTGGCCATCAAATACTTCAACGCGGCATGATCCGTGTAGACCACCGTCTTTGTTCCCAAAAGGTAGGAACGAAACTTCTCTATGGCAAACACCACCGCCAAGAGTTCTTTCTCAGTAGTGGTATAGCTGCATTGTGCCGGATTCAGTGTTTTGGATGTGTAGTAGATCACGCAACTTTCTTTGCCTTTCTTCTGCCCCAGTACTGCTCCAACGGCGTGGTTGCTGGCATCACACATGATCTCGAACGGTAAGTCCCATACCAGAGGTTGAATAATGGGGGCTGACACCAACTTGCTTCTCAGAATCGTGAATGCCTCCTTACAATCATCATCAAACTCAAACGGCACATCTTGTTGAAGAAGTCTGGTCATGGGCTGGGTGACTCAACCCAAAACACCCAAGGGATTGACTCGCAATCGTACGAGGTCGTCCTAGTGTAATAAGCTAACCCAAGTCGTCTCTCAAGGAAGGCTAAACAGGGCTCTGATCATGTTACGCACAGAAGACAGGAAATAAACCTAAACACTCTAATCAGAAGGTTGGGTCTGACACTCTCTCTCCGATTAACTAATGCGTAATTAAAATAAAGCATATAAATCTATCTAGGCGAAAGATAGGAAGCAGGCAAAGAAAGCGATAAGACAACGTAAAGAACTAGGGTTCTAATCTAACAATCTAGAAAGCAATAATTAAATCCAAGATCATAAAACAATAATTATCTAGGCAAGGGAAATAAACAAGCATGAAAATCTATGGCAAACACTAATCATGATTTATCGTAAGGAACATGTAAACAAAAAGCAACATAATTTCAACGGAGTATTACTCTAACAAATCAACCAACAATCTAACTATACTAACTAGGCAATAAGATTAACAAAGCATAAATCGATGCTAAATATCATTATCAAAATGTATTCAATTATCTAGGAAAAGAGCAACCAAGAAATCTTGTAAAATTCGATAAATCAATAGATAGAACTTACAATTGATGAAAGGAAACAACGATCTAGCGTAATCCGAGAGTTTCTAATGTGTTTCTCCCTATCAAAACACTAGGAAAATACAGTAAAATGGAGTTGGAGGCTGTTGGGGTCGAGAATGGGGGCCAAAACCCTCAAAAAATGGGTTTTAAACCCTAAAAAACGTAACTGACAGTACCGCGACGGCGGCCGCCGTCGGACGGCGGCGCCGTGGACTCCCTTCGCAGAATGGGCACGGCGGCCGCCGTCCCACGGCGCCCTCCGTCCACTGCAATGCGCAGCGGTTTTGTTTTGGCCCGTTCTCCCTCGTTTCAAGTCGGATTTTGGATCCGTTTTCGCCTACGAACTCGTATCGAGACGAACTTCGATTCTTCTTCAGACTAATCAACTAAATTCTGACTTTATTTTTGTCCACATATCAATCAATTTGAGCATAAAATCCTGAGACAACAAAATTAGCACAAGAGCTCAAATCAATCAACTCTTGAGTGAAAGAGACCAAAATAAAAGTCAATATAAGACGTAAACACCCACAAATTCATCACAAAATAGGGCTAAACACTGGGCAATCTTGGCGAAGTCTTTGATAAATCGCCGGTAGAAACCTGCATGGCCAAGGAATGCCCGTATGTGCTTTACGGTTGTCGGGTAGGGCAATTTGGCGATGGAATCAACTTTCGCCTTGTCCACTTCAATTCCCCTTTCTGAAATCACGTGCCCCAGCACTAGTCCTTCCCTTACCATAAAATGGCACTTTTCATAGTTAAGGACCAGGCTCTTCTCCACACATCGTTTCAAGACAAGCTCTAGATGCTTCAAACATATGTCGAAAGAGCTCCCATATACGGTGAAGTCGTCCATGAAGACTTCAATGCAGTTCTCCAGTAGATCGGAGAATATGTCAATGCTTCATGCACCGTTGAAAAGTTCTCGGTGCGTTGCATAGTCCGAACGGCATTCTCCGGTATGCAAATGTTCCAAATACGCAGGTGAAAGTGGTTTTCTCCTGGTCTTCATGTGCCACAAAGATTTGCATGTATCCAGAATATCCGTCTAGAAAACAGTAATAGGCATTACCGGCCAATCTCTCCAGCATTTGGTCGATAAAGGGAAATGGGAAGTGGTCCTTCCTGGTTGCATCATTTAGCTTCCTGTAGTCAATGCAAACTCTCCATCCAGTTTGCAATCGGGTGGGCACAAGCTCGCCCTGATCATTCTCCACAACCTGTATCCCAGATTTCTTCGGTACGACATGGACTGGACTTACCCATTGGCTATCGGATATGGGGTAGATAATTCCCAATTCCAACAGTTTTAGAATTTCTTTCAATACCACTTCCTTCATGACCGGGTTCATCTTCCTTTGAGAGTCTCGGATGGGTTTGGCTCCCTCCTCAAGGTAAATATGATGCATGCATTCCGTGGGACTGATGCCTTTTATATCAGCTAATGTCCAATCGATGGCTTCCCTGTTTTCTCGTAATACTCTGATCAATCGGTCTTGCTGCACGACGGTTAGATCAGAACTGATAATAACTGGTAGCGTCTCTTCTGGTCCCAAATAAGCATACTGTAAATGCTTAGGTAATTGCTTGAGCTCCAAAACGGGTGCTTTTTGAATTGAAGGTAACAGCTTCTCGTTCTGCCCATACTGAGCCAATAACTCCGGTTTGCTTGCCTCTGTTCCCCCAGCTAGATAGACCTCCTGGATTAATTCCTTGATCTTCTGGTCTACCTCCACCTCGGCTTCTAAAGTGCTTTCTCGGAGAGAGTAAAGCTCCATGATGGCTTCCTTCATCTCATCATCCTCCATATGTTCTGCATCCCGATCAGTCAGACCATACTGAATCACCTTCTCTGTAGTATCCCTCGAACCGAAAGCAATTCCTTGTTCTTGCACCAAGGGTTCAAATATGTCGATCATGTCCACCGTTTCCCTTGCCTGTTTCCTCTTCATGGTCTCATAGATGTTGAATTCCACTTGGACTCCATCGAATTCACATGTCAAAATTCCAGTTTTCATATCGATCTTAGTTCCAGCGGTCATCATGAATGGCCTTCCCAATAGTATAGCATTCTCTCCTGTTTCGGGTCCGGTGTCCAGAACATAGAAGTCTGCTGGGAAAATCAAATCCCCGACCTTGATCAGTACGTCCTCCACCACTCCTTCAGGGTAAGCGTTAGACCTGTCAGCCAACTGTATGACCACACGGGTATTCCTCATCTCGCCAATATTCAATCTCTTGTCTACAGCCAATGGCATCACATTAATGGAGGCTCCCAGATCCATCATCGCCTTATCCATGTTGGTTCCTCCTATGTTGCACGGAATGGTGAACATCCCTGGATCCTTTCGCTTCGTGGGTAGCTTCCGTTGGATCACCGCCGAAACACTTTCTCCCATCACATATCGGACTTCTTCCTCCATTATGACTTTTCTTGAACAAAGATCTTTCAAGAATTTGGCATATTTTGGAATTTGCCTGATAGCATCGAGTAGAGGTATGCTCAACTCAACCTTTTGAAACATCTTCATCATTTCACTTGCTTCCTTCTCTCTAGCTTTCTGTTTCAGGCGTCCTGGGTAGGGTGCCTCGGTTGGGTTGCTACCTCCAGCTTGTTCATCAGTTGGACCTTTCCTACTCTTATTCCAGCTTCCTCGAAGCAATTCAGCCTCTGCTAACAATCCTTCCTTCCTTTTCCTCTCCTTCAGGAAACTCGGTTAGCACTACTTGGGCATGCTCTCTGGGGTTGATTCCCACGGCTGGGAGTTTACCAGCGTTCTCCTCCAGTTTGGCCACTGCTTTAGTCAAGTGACTAATTTGCTGATTAGTCTGGTTCATCCCGGCACGAATTTCATTGTGAAATTTCTCACTCTCCTTAGCCATGCTTTCGATGGCTTCTTCCCAAGGCGCTCTCCGATGTGGTGGTTGATAAGGGGGTTGATGTTGATTCTGGTTGTGGTGCTCAGGTGGTCCCAACTGGTACTGTTGTTGATGCTGGTTCTGATTATACTGAGGACGTTGCACTGGTGCGCCCATATTGTTCTGCTGTTGGGGCTGACCATCTTGTTTCCACCGAAAGTTGGGGTGATCTCTCCACCCCGGATTGTAAGTGTTTGCATAAGGATCATACTTCCGTGGATTCCCATCATGTCCTCCAATGGCATTGACATCAACAATATCCTCGCCAAAATTTGGGCAATTTTTAGATTGATGTCCTGTGGCATCGCAAAGGCCACACTGGCAAATCTTCTTCGGTATAGTCAAGCCCGACAGAAGTTCCTTGAGTTCGTTCATGCTCTTTTCCATAGTTTTCTCCAGTTTAGACATCTTCTCCTTCTCTTCAGCTCTCCTTGGTTTTTCCAGATTCCTTTCATGTCCTTCATCGCGTGATTCTTCTGCCATGGTGCCCAATAATTGGAAGACCTCTAATGGAGTCTTACTCATCAACGATCCATTGCAGGCTGCTAGGACCAAACTGCGATCGTTTTTCCGCATGCCTTTTACAAAACTCTCCACCTGATCTTTTGGAGAGATTTGGTGATGAGGACAATTGCTTAACATTCTCTTGAATCTCGTCCAGTATTCATAGAAGGATTCTAGCCCATCTTGTCTGATGCTGCGGATATCCCATCTTATCCGCTCCACTCGTGCTGCTGGGAAGAACTCTTCCAAGAAGGCCTGTTGCAGTTGTGCCCATGTAGTGACACTGCCTTCGAGCAGGTCATACAGCCATCTTCTTGCGTTGTCGACCAAGGTAAAAGGGAAGAGTATCAACTTGACATACTCTTGCTTCTCCTCAGTTGATTGGTGCATGATTGTCATCTCAAAATCTTGGAGATGGGTATGAGGGTCATCTCCTGGGTATCCATTGAACTTCGGTAAGATCTGAAGCAATGAGGGCTTCATGTCATACCGACGAGGTGCGAACGGATTTGCGGGTAGGGTGATTCCGTTCGGCCTCAGGTTGAGGTTAGTTGGGTATGCCAACTGTCGGAGGGTCTGCTCCGGTACGGCTTCTGCTTGTTCAGCCTCTGCCATAGCTTCGCGTCTCGCTATTCATGCTCCTGCGCAGTCGTCTTTCTGTACGATCAATATCAGGATCAAACACCAATGCTCTTACAGCTCTACGAGTTCCACGCATACACCAGTATCGGAAAATGGAGTGAGGAGAGAACAAAATTGCTGCGCGTCACTCCCCGGCAACGGCGCCAATTTTGACACACACCCATCGTGCGGTGCGGACAAAATACCTGTGTATGCCCAGTACAGACAGTACACGCTCCTACGTCTCACAACAAGAACTTAGTCTTAGCGGTAAGTGTAGGGTCGAATCCCACAGGGAGTGAGGAACCACTTTGTTCTCCAACGACAAACTGAGGTGTCACAATTCTCAATCTGTATACTCTGCACAAGAAATAAACAAGATCAATAATAACAAGGGGTGAGGTTATTTGGTTAGGTCATAACAGTTGTTAACATTCGTTTCGGTCATAGGCATACTGATAATCCGTCCATGATCCATATAACCTCAAGGCGTGGCCCAAAGACATTGGGGCGTTTCAAGGGGTTATACTTCACATATAGGATGGTTGATCTCATTGTGATCACTTGGTCCGAAGGTCACACATTCCCCGGTCACAAGGCAGTGCTTCACTTATCCTTAGATGGTAGTCATACCCGTTACTCACCAAGTATGGCCCTAATCAACCTTCTCTCCCGAGGTCCCCAACTCCGCGCTTTGAGTGACACATGCCTCCTGGACATAACCATTTCCGGCTTTGTCAGCCGACCAGTCATAGACATGCTACGGCGTCGAGATTGCTTTCCTCGTTTGATAACCATGGCTTGATACCTCGTCACAGTTGATGGATAGTCTCTAGAGAAGCCCAAGACTGAGGAAGGACAGTGTATCCCATCAATCCTTTCCCCACCTTCTTGATCTACAACGCCTTTTGTTGACGCTGCTCAGCTACTCGGTCTTGGGTATACCGATCATTTTATCTTGGTACACCCTGGCCTTTGCTTGACACGGACAGTGTTTTACCGAACGGAGATCACCCGTTAGGCCCCTACTGCCCATGGTTTCGAACAGATCCTTCCGGAACCACGAGATTCAACCGAAGGAACAAATGCCTCACGAATGTTTTACATGTTAACAATAATTATTTCCACCCCTAAAATCTCACCAAGGGAACTACTCACGCATATTGAAAAACGTAAATGCAAAATGGATTAAACACATTGCGGAACAAAAGGAAATACTTGAATAGATAAATAATACCTAGGCTTCAAGCCTTCAATCTTGTTCGAGTGCAACACACAACGGAAATAGAGAAAATAGTACTGAAACGTAAATTGTTTGGATGCCACACACGGCGAATTAAAGTAATAGCTAACAAAAGTTTCAAGTGCCAAGAATCTGTACACGCTGCACACCATTAGTCTTTTATACTGCCGAATGGTTGAGGTCCAACCCTAGCTGCGCCAGCTCCAAATCTTCGCCGGGATCTTCTTTCCTTAATTAGCTCAATCTTTGATTGATCCGATTGAAGATGGCTTCCAGCTGCAAGCTTAGTCAACCTTTCCCATTCTTTCGATCCTTCCAGTTTCTTCTTTCATCTTCCACGTGCCTCTTCGAAATCTCCGAGATTGACTTTCCTTTCGTGGCTCTAGCTGTCTGCTTCTTGTGGTAACGATCAGATGGATTGCTCTCTTTGGTGTGGTTCATACCAGGTGGGTTGCTCCAGGTTCCCATGCCCCAAGTTAAATTGGAGAGGTACTTGTTGGCCGAAGCTCCATGCTGGTAATCATGACTTAGCAATCTGGGCTCGGTAATGCCCATTCTGACCGCATTTCCTCCATTTCCGCTCCACTGACCTTCCTTCCTCCACAACTTTGTTTTTCCCCCGGACAGACCTGTACCGACACAAATAAAGATAAAAATAGGGCCAAATGGCCCAAAAGTCGAAGATGCATCAACATGCTTGTCGGGAACGGTGCCGGAGGTGATGCTTTTGGCGAGGTTGTCGAGCTCATCTTGCTTCCTTTCTTCTGTGGTGAAGTCTGCCTTTTACTTGGGCTGGACCTCATCATAAGGATCTTGTTGTGGATCAACAGGAACCTTTTTTATAGGTTTCGGTGATGGTGATAGGTCTGCTGGTGATGACTTCCCACATTCGGCAATGTTGGGCGGTGAGGAAGCTTTCAAGCCAAAACTTCCATATGTCGTATTTTTCAATACTAAACATAGGTAGAGAAGATAATCTGTTGTGGTTAGTCTCCATCAAAAAAGAGAGAACAGATAACAGCAGATAGAACAGATAGCAAGCACAAAAAAAAGAGAGAACTTTTTCGAGACCTTTGAGAAAAATGATCTAGTTCAATTAGAACCTAATCAGATACAGAATGTTCTTACGAACAACCTGCTCTGATACCAATTGTTAGGTCCAGAGGGTCTCGAAGGTGTATGGGGGGGGGGGAATACACCTATGAGCTATTTTTCAAACTCCTCAATCAGAGGGATCTCAGTCAGAGATCAAAACGAAACTTTACATGCAAATAAAGACGCCTGTTTTACAGAAATCAGTTTTGACCAAACAGGGTTGACGACTGATATTGAAAGCTCTTCAGTAAAGAGTTATCAGTTAAGTTGTTGGAACTTAACTGATGCACGTAAGGGCTTCAGTCGTGTTTGCTAAGACAGAGATGATAACACTCTTCCTGACTATCAAAAGATAGATCAGTCAGACTGATATCATACGCAGCGGAAATTAAACTTAGTTTCGCAATAGCCTCGGTGGAGCACGTTGTTGGTTATTAGGTTTCTCTTTGCAGTTAATCAGTGTTCAGTTTATCAATTGAAATAACACAAGTACGAATATAAAACTGAAAGCTATAAACAACACAGAGACTTTTACGTGGTTCAGAAAAACCCTTTCCTACATCCACGGTTGGTTGATCATACCAACAATCCACTCCGCAAGTGCTTAACAGGTGCACTGCAAACCAAACCGTGTGCTTGCCGGGTGCACACAACCGTACCACTGAAGAAAACCCTTCTTCAGTACCCACACTTCACTCGTGTCGGATTTCTCTGCTCAGCATAACCCGTGCTAAGATTTCTCACTCAGAGTCAGAGTACCTTCCTGAACTCCGAATCACTCAAACACTCTTTTGGGGGGAGGTTTGAACGAGTGCCAACTATACTACAAAGAACAAGTTCTTTGAAGCAAGTTTGACCTTTGGCTTCTGGGTAAACAGAGGTTTGCCTAAGGTCTAAGAGAATATGTGTAATCAACAGTGACTGATTTTGGCTTTGGAATTCTCTTCTTCGATTCAAGCTTTGGGGAGGTTAAGCTTTAGGCTGAGTAGCAATTTCCGGCAGAGCTTCAGCTTATGTCGTTGAATCGGTGAAGGTTGAAGTGATCCTCGAGCGCTATTTGTAGGAGAACTCTTGAATAGATCCGTTGGCGTAGAACGTCATTAAGATTTCTTCCGTTAGAGAGCAATTCAAATTTGGGCTGAGGCTTCAATCTTCGAGGTTCCTTGTCTGGGTGGAAACGACTCTCTTGATGGACAGGAGATGTGACGTCTCTGAAAAGTAACCACCAGATAGGAATGACCTCTGCAGAGATAAGGATATCCTGAGATCTCTGCATTTAATGCGGCTGTACTTTGTGAGTACGTGGCTTCCTCTGAACGTTGGAAGATCAGTCCTAGGAGGAATGTTCAACTGATACTTGACTTTAGTATCAGTCCATTGCGCGCATTAAGTAATCAGTCTTCAACTTATTCTTCAACTGATACTTCAGTTGGTATCTGCAGTCTTTAGTCTTCAGTCTTCAGTCTTCGACACCGCAAGCTAAACTAGAAACGAACTCTAACACTTGAGTTCAAAGCAATTCTAGTCTATTACAATTACAACCTATGAATTTTGGTATCATCAAAACAAGGGTTTGGATATTCCACAAGGTTCCCAACAAAAGTGATCGTTCTTATAAACAAGAGTAACCTTGTATTTTCAAATAAAAGTAACACTTTTTATGAATAAAAATATAATTCTTATAAATAAAAGTGATAATTTATATGATTAAAAGTGATAAGATGTTTTTAATTAAAGTGATATCGTCGATGAATAAAAATAATAGTACGTACATAAAAGATTAAATATATTAGCTCCAGGTAAAATTTTGAATTAGATAGAACCTGGGTGAGGGTCGAGTCTAACCCGTGCACAGTTTGTCTTTTCATCTAACCCTATAATAATTTTTCTTTAAAAGGATTTAAACTCAATTGAAACTTCTTCGGTTGTCAAACTCCAACGACTTTGCAGCCACGCACCAGCTCGTGCACTCTTTTCAACAACCCACAACACTCGGAAGCAGCTTCGACAAGTCTAAGACAGTTCCATAGCAGCTTGACAGTGGCCTTGCAGCAATTTTGAGCACCAGCTATTTTTTCAGCGTCAACATTATCTCATTTTTTTCCTGCACAACAACAAAACAAGGGGACTCGACTCAGGGCCACTCGACGGTGGGGGCTCTTCTTGACTGACTTGACCACACACCACTCTGGCAACACTCCACAGGTCACAAAAATGTTAACAGTGTGTGCATGTATTGGCTAAACGTTAGAGTGGTTTATGCCTAAGGTCAAAGATCTTGAATTTGAGTTCATCGTGATGAGGCCTTTAAGTTTCTTTCTTTAATACTGTTAATATTTGTACAGATTGCACAAATTAATATTCTTTATTCTTTTGCTGCTTTCGATGACACTAAACGTACTGTTTTTTTTTTGTCTGGCAGACATGGATCCTTTTCAACAAAAAGTAGTTGTTGTTCCAGGTTAATTCTAAAGAACATGTATATCTTTATTATTTTTGAAGGGCATTTGGTTATTGATTAATAAATTTCATATTACGTATTGGATTTTTTCCTTTTGTGTGACAGACACACCTAGTGATTCATCCATTTCTCCGGATAAAAAGCGTACCAAATTGATTTATCCGCAACGTTTACAAATAGCAGAAGGTAAACTATTTCCAAGTCTGTGGTGTCTGATTTATAAATAATACGTTGTTGATTTAATGCTAACAAATTTGATATATGTTTAGGCAAGTCACCTACTTCGTTTCGATCACCACGTCGCATCTCAAGGGTCGATGTAGTAGATGGTATGTTAGCTCACATTTGTGATTATTCATAGTTTTTGAACACTACATGCAAATCCAATTGTACAAATGACTAATTTTTTAATTACAGTTAATGCATCTGCACCTTCGCTACAATATTCAACAAACACTATTATTGGTGATGCACGCGATGTGGAATCATTATCCAACACAAAAATATTTAGGTCTGCGTGTCATACCATTAAACATGAAGGTCGTTCAAACGATTTGTCAGGAGGGAAAGCTAAGTTACCTACCTTGAACACGAGGACAACACCTTCCGCGTTCCATGATGCTCTATTGAAGTTGAATTCTTCTCAGAAGGATGCGGTCAGGGACATAGGATTCGGAAATATTCTTGAATTCAAAGTAAAGGCTTTGCCAGGGCGATTGGCGTATTGGACGTTGAATAATTTCAACCCAACGACCGACATGCTGGAAATCAACAATATTAGTCGTGTAAAGATGACGGCTGATGATGTATACCGTGTGTTTGGTATCCCAAAGGGTCCTGACAAAATTGTTTCATTTGAACGCCAATCTAACTGTGAACTTTTTCAACAGTGGTTAGACTTATTTGATGTTGACAACAGAGATCAAATTAAGATTGGTGTTGTGCTCAGTGAAATGTTAAGTTGCAAGAGTGGAGGGACGTGGTTTCAACGACACTTCATGATTGCATTGGGATTTTCATTGTTTGAGAGTTGTTCAAATGGCACTGTTCATCCATATATATTGAACACGCTGCAGGTAGGGATGTCAATCCAACCCGAAACCCGTGGGCCGACCCGAATAACCCGACAAAATTAGAGGGTTAGGGCTGAAAAATCACAACCCGATAATAAATCTGGCTAATCGGGCTAACCCGTTCGGGCTGGCGGGTTGAAGCGGGCCAGCCCGTCGGGTTGTCGGGCCAGCCCGTCGGGTTACTCGATTAAAAAAAAATACTAAAATTTTAGGGTTTAAAATTGAATTGCTTCAGACCTCAGGTCAGCCGCGCCTCCACTCTTCCATTCTTCTACCTCCGACCCCGCACCAGTCACCACCTCCAGCCACGCCGCGCCTCCCCTCTCCTGGCGCATCCCAATCTGTCTCCCACCAGGAAACCACCGAACCACGCCGCTTCCCACCTGAGCCCAGCGGGCCAGCGCCATCGCGCCTCGACTCCTCTCCATCTCCCACCGCCGTACCTCTTCCCACCTGAACTGAGCAGCTATCGCCGTCGTCTGCTGCTTCTAGTCCGCCGCAATTGCCGCTCACTCCATCTACTCCGGTGAGTAATTTTTCAAGCATTTTTAGTTTCATTTTAATATAGTAATTTATTAATTTTTTTTCTGCAACTGCCGTCTTCCACTCACCTGAACTTGTTGAATGTTGGTTGCTTCATTTTATTTATTTTAAATTTAAATTTTTAAGTTTTTGTTCATATAGTTTTTGAGCGAATGCTGTTTGAAATCTTGAAAAATATAGACCTCAAAGTGGCAAAGTGCGAGTTTTGTAAAGTTAAGATAACTAGCCTACTGATATTTGGAAAAGATCATATAGTCTCATGAAGTTCGGATGTTCTGTTGTAATTACCCTTTGCAAAAGTTTCAATTCGCAAGTTTAGTTAATGTTGAAAATTTTGAGGTAGGCTCTATTGTGAAACAAGGTAGTTTTTTCGTATGGTTAAACTATGTTCTGCATATAAGGATTTAGCTTGCTATTGATTAATGGCTTGTTTCATTGCTTCATTGTTTCAAATAAACATTGTGGACACACTTATGTAAGATTCCCTTTTTGTTATTGTGTTTCAAATTATCGAACTATATTATGCTTTAATTATATTGTTTTCTTTTAATAGATGGTGAAGATGATGAGCAAGAAGACATGGATCAAGTTGAAGCACCAAATATTATCAATGTTGAAGAAGAGTGTTACTCAAATGTTTAGACTTTATATTAATTTTTGAGATGCTTTGTTTCTTTAATTTCAAATTATTGTTGAATATTTTGTTTTTATTTTTTTAACAAGTTGAACAATTATTGTTATTAACTTGTTTTATATGTTATGTGATCTTGAATATTTTATATTTTTGTATTTCATGCTTTGTTATATAATTTATATTTTATACATTATACATTAGATCATTAAGAATAATAAAATACAAATGATAATTTTATTTTTACACCTTTAAAACCTCCAACCCGATGGGCTAGCCCGGAACCCGAATGTTTAGGGTTAGGGTTGAAGATTTACAACCCGAAAAAACCTCCAACCCGATTAGCCCGCACCCGATTAACCCGGAACCCGATAGGGCTAGCCCGAAAACCCGATGGGCTGGCCCGATTGACATCCCTAGCTGCAGGATGTGAACTATTTGGACAAATGGGACTGGGGAGAATATATGTTCAGAAGTTTGGTTGACAATAGAGACACTTGGGGCGGTGATGAGTCGAGAGTCTACACAGGTCCAGCCCTTTTTTTGGTGGTACGTCTGTTGGGAACCTTGTGGAATGGAATCCTTGTTTTGATGATACCAAAATCCATAGGTCTTAATTGTAATAGACTAGAACTATTTGAACTCAAGTGTTAGAGTTCGTTTCTAGTTTAGCTTGCGGTTCTGAAGACTGAAGACTGAAGACTGAAGGACGAAGGATTGAAGACTGAAGACTGAAGTTACCAACTGAAGTATCAGTTGAAGAATCAGTTCGGAACTGATTACTTAATGCGTGCCGCGTGGACTCAATGGACTGATACTAAAGTCAAATATCAGTTAAACATTCTTCCTCGGACTGAACTTCCAACGTTCAAAAGAAGCCACGTACTCACAAAAGTACAGCCGCATTAAATGCAGAGATCTCAGGATCATCCCTCTCTGCAGAGGCCATTCCTATTTGGTGGCTACTTTATCAGAGACATCACATCTCCTGCTCTTCAAGATAGCCGTTCCCACCAAACAAGGAACCTTGAAGATTGAAGCCTCAGCCCAAATTCGAAATGCTCTCCAACGAAAGAAATCTTGAGGACGTTCTCCGCCAACGGATCTATTCAAGACCTCTCCTATAAATAGCGTTCGAGGATCACTTCAATCTTCACCGATTCAACGACATAAGCTGAAACTCTGCCAAAATAGTTTCTCAGCCAAAAGCTTAACCTCCCCAAAGCTTGAATCGAAGAAGAGAATTCCAAAGCCAAAAATCAGTCACTACTGATTACACAAATTCTCTTAGACCTTAGGCAAACCTCGGTTTACCCAGAAGCCAATGTCAAACTTGCTCCAAAGAACTTGTTCTTTGAAGTATAGTTGGTAAGTGTTCAAACCTCCTTTCGAAAGAAAGAGTAGAGCGTTTGAGTGATTCGGAGTTCAGGAAGGTACTCTGACTCTGAGAGATCTTAGCACGGGTTGTGCTAAGAGTGAGAAATCCAACACGAGTGAAGTGTGGGTACTGAAGAGTGGAATCTTCAGTGGTACGATTGTGTGCACCCGGCAAGCACACAGTTTGGTTTGCAATGCACCAGTTAAGCACTTGCGAAGTGGATTGTTGGTCTGATCAACCGACCGTGAATGTAGGAAGTATTTTCCGAACCACGTAAAAGTCTCTATATTATTTACAGCTTTCAGTTTTACATTCTTACTTGTGTTGTTTCAATTGATAAACTGTATACTGAATAACTGCAAAGAGAAACCTAAGACTAACAACGTGCTCAACCGAGGCTATTACGAAACAAAGTTATTTTCGCTGCGTATGATATCTGTCTGACTGATCTATCCTCTGATAGTCAGGAAGAGTGTTATCATCTCTGTTTTAGCAAATTCGACTGAAGCCCTTACGTGGATCAGTTAAGTTCCAGTAACTTAACTGATAACTCCTTACTGAAGAGTTTTCAGTATCAGACGTCAACCCTGTTTGGTCAAAACTCTTTTCAGTTAATAGGTGTCATAGTTTGCGTGTAAAGTTTTGTTTTGATCTCTATCTTGAGATCCCTTTATTTTAGAGGAGAAAAATAGCCCATAGGTGTATTCCCCCCCCCCCATACACCTATTCGAGACCCTCCGGACCTAACAATTGATATCAGAGCAGGTTGTTCGCAAGAACACTCTGTTTCTGATTAGGTTCTAATTGAACTAGATCCTTTTTCTCAAAGGTCTTGAAAAACTCTTCTCTTTCAAAAAGTGCTTGCTATTTGCTTTGTCTGTTGTTATCTGTTCTCTCTTTTTTGATGGAGACTAACTACAGCAGATTATCCTCTCTACCTATGTTTAGTATTAAAAAATACGACATATGGAAGTTTCGGCATGAAAGCTTCCTCACCGCCCAACATTGCCGAATGTGGGAAGTCATCACCAAAGGACCAATCACCATCACTGAAACCGTTAAAAGGGTTCTCGTTGATCCAGCTTTGGATCCATACGATGAGGTCCAGATCAAGCAAAAGGCAGACTTCACCACTGAGGAAAGGAAGCAAGATGAGCTAGACAACCTCGCCAAAAGCATCATCTCCGGCACTGTTCCTGACAAGCACGTCACCAAGATGATCAAGTGCGGAACTGCAAAGGAGATGTGGGACATTCTTGAAAGAATGTGCGTAGGTTCCGAGGAAATCAAGGAGAATAAGCTATCCATAGCTTGCCAGAAGTTCGACTCCTACCTCATGCTCAAGAATGAATCTATCGAAGAGATGGAACTCAGATTCAATCAAATCCTGAATGAAGTTCAATCCATCTCGAAAGATAAGTACACTCAACGAGAAATCAACTTGAAGATTCTTCGAGCACTTCCATGAGGAGAATGGCAAATCTACTCAGTCGCTCATTAGCATAAGCCTGGACTCAGTCAGCTCCCGACAAACAAGCTTTTCTCTGATCTCTTGGGAAATGAGTTCGACCTCCAGAGAAATCTTGGAATCAAGAAGGCTGGAGGATCAGATGAAGATGGTCCATCAACCTCAAGAGGAGCAGCACTGAAGGTTTCAGCGAGAGAAAGCAAGAAACAAACGAATGAACCAGCGGAACTCAAGCCCGAGGACTTCTTCAGTCAATATGCGTTGTTGACTGAAAGATTCAACAAGATGAAGTCCAAATTCCGCAAGTACAGAAGGTTCCACAAACAGCACTACAAAGGAAAGGAAAGAGAAAGCAACTCCAGACATTTCACTAATCGAAGCGGAAAAAGAAAGTCAGCCGCTTACGACATCAAAGACATGGAATGCTTTGAATGCAGAAAGAAAGAGCACTTTCGAAATGAATGCCCTGAACTGACTCAATCTGAGCGCAAAGAGCTGAAAGCCAAGAAGGATCGCAGCTTTACGAAGAAGAAAGCAATGGTTGCTGACGATGCTGAAACTTCTGAAGACACATCAGAATCATCCGACTTCAACTCTACCAGCTCAGATGATGAGAGCCAAGCCCTGATGGCCAATGAAACTGAAAGTGTGGCCGACAACAGCTACGACAATGGAATGAATGGCTCAGAGGTAATCTCTCATTCAAAGACTCCTTATACTGATAACTTCCTGATGTTTTCAGGAGACCACTCAGAATCTGGAGAAAGCTCATCTGATGAAACTAACGAGTTCGATCAGCTCATGACTGATCACTGTCAGTTGAGGAAAATGTTTGAAGATCTCCTCAAGCAGAATCAAAAAATGGAAAAGGAGATCAATGATGAACGAGCTAAGAATCAGACAATCATCTACTTTCCGGATGAAACTTGTCTTGATCAGCTAATCATGGAGAGCAGTCGACTGGAAGAAAATCTCAGAATCTCCAACTCAGAATGTGATAGAGCATCTCATGAAATCAAGAGGCTCAATCACAAACTGGAAGAAACAGTCAAGGACTGCATGATGAAGTCTCCCATGATGAGCAACTTTCCATCAAAAGGCCTTGTTGAAAGCATTGGAGGAAAGGTTGCAGCTGATAAAGGAAAGAATGTTATGATAAAGGAAAAGGACGATACTTCTGAAATCACCACATCAGAAGAATCAAGAGATCATGATATGGATGAAGTTCGCAAACGCCAACTGATGGCAAGATCAAATGTTCCACCTCTACGGAGCTACAGACGAGCAAAGGAGGCCCCCAACCAGATCATCCTACTGAGAAGACTGGAAAGCAGATTTCAGTCATAGATCGGGGAAGGAACATCAGGAATGAAGAAGAATCTTCCTCACCAGTCCAGGGGAAAGAACAACCACATCAATCAGAAACTGAAATCAATTCAATTTCAGAAAGAACAACATCCATGGAGACAAAACAATGATGAGTCCAGACGAGCTAAGCGACATCCACGACGACAAGCGACTGGACATCATATGACTCATGTCCTACGACATCAGTCAAGTCTCCATCAGTCTGGAATGACTCGAGTATCTCAAGGAAGATACTTCCTCGAGCAAAGAAGACCTCAACAAATCATCAGACAGAACTCCTACAAGAGTGAGGCCTTCAAAAGGAAAGCTCAACAGAAGAATGCTCATTTGTCAACTGAAGCGCCAACTACTTCAGTCAGACGATCAGCAAAGCGCAAGAGATCAGCCAGACCAGTTCTGAAGCAGATATGGGTTCCAAAGGGAACTCGAGCTAACATTGAAGGACCCAAATCTTGATTGGGTACCTGAAGTAACTCTTCCTTGCAGGTCAAAATCAGGAAACATAAAAAGAAGGAAGAAGTTAAAGCTTCAATCAGGACATGGTATCTGGATAGCGGCTGCTCAAAGCACATGACGGGCTACAAAGAATATCTATCTCAGTATGTTGAGAAAGCTGGATCCAAAGTTGCATTCGGAGACAACTCAATCGGAGAAACAAAAGGCTATGGTGTGCTCAACATGTGTAACGCCAGTATCAGTAATGTTAGCTTTGTTTCTGGTCTTAAACATAATCTGTTGTCTGTGAGTCAATTTTGTGACAGCGGTTTCACAGTGAAGATAAGAAAGGATGAATTCACTGTTAGAAACAATCAAAAGAAGGTGGTTCTGAAAGGATTCAGACAAGGAAGTCTCTACGTCGTCTCATGGGAAGACAGCCCACCAGAAGCGTGCCTCATCAGCAAAAGCAGCTCGGAGCTCAACTGGCTGTGGCACATGAGACTCAACCATCTCAATTTCAAGACGATCAACAAGCTTGCTAAACATCAACTGGTAGAAGGTCTTCCTTCTATTGTGTTCGAGAAGAAGCAAGAATGTGAAGCATGTCAAAGAGGAAAGCAGACAAGGACGTCATTCAAGTCAAAGTCAGGACACTGCTTTGAAAGAATTCTTCAACTACTTCACATGGATCTATTTGGCCCAATCTCTCCAAGAAGCTACAACGGTAGGAAGTACACCTTAGTTGTTGTAGATGATTATTCACGATATACTTAGGTTATCTTTCTCTACACCAAGAAAGAGACACTGGACACTACAAAAAAACCGGAGATTACCGGCGGCGTTTTACCGTCGGTAATGGTGGGACGGCCGCCGAAAATTATACTACCGGCGGCGAGACGCCGCCGGTAATTTTCTCATCGTTAACACTATTACCGGCGGCAAAACACGCTGCCGGTAATTAACGGCGGTAGGTCCCGCCGTTAGTTGTCCTCGGCGAACGGCGGAGATATGCCGGCAAATTACCGGCAGCATGATGCCACCGGTAATACTCACCGGACGGCGGCGGTGAATATCATCGGTGATTGTTGCACTTATCGGCGGTAAAATGCCGCTGCTAATTGCCGGCGGCAAAATGCCGCCGGTAATTTTTTTTTGTAATTCAATTAATTAATTAATTATTATTATTATTTATTTATTATTTATTATTTAGACGAACTTCCCAGTCGGTCACCCATCTTAGTTGTGCTCTAAGTCAAGCACGCTTAACTTTGAAGTCCTTTCGAATGGTCACCGGTACAGAACACTCGTATTATTGATATATATAGTACCTATTAATTCATTTAAAGTCTAATTCAATATACAAAATCATATATATATTCTTAACCTTATAATATATCAAGATGATATCGATGAGATGCTGTTAATTACGGATCGAACTCATTTTTGTCTTTATTTTTATGTCGCAAAAGTATTTATTTATTAATTTATTATTATTATTAATTAATTAATTTTTTTTAATCAATATAGTTTATATACACCATTAGTATTTTATGATGATAATTGTATTTTGAATTTATTTCCATACGTCCTTATTTTTATAAAAAACAAGGAGATAATTTGTTATAAGATAAGTAATTTGAATTTATTTCCATTCGTCGTTATTTTGAATTTATTACTTTGTTACGAATTAATTGTAATGTTGTTTGAAAACATGAAATTACTAGTTGCTCAACATAACATATATAAATGTAAAAAGAAAGTGCAAGTGTAATTTTGTTCCTAAACATTGTTCAAACAAATAGTTCCAAAACATGAATTAATTAAATAGTCCAAAACATTAAATTAATAGTTCCAAAATATAAAGTGCTGCTCAAGGTAGCTGACCCGACCGCCTCATGAACGCCTCGATTTCAGCCATACGCTGCTGGAGGGCCTCACGTTCTGCTTGTTCGGCCAGAAGGCGCTCTTCCAGCGTGGAGATCCGTGTCTCATACATCTGCTGAGACATCATGGAAGTGCCTGTGCTTTGAGAAGACCCCCTACTAACCTGGCTCCTACTGGCACTTCCAGTGCCGTAGAGCCGGGACCTGTCGGGCCGTACGACCTCCAAGTAGATCTCAGGCAGCCGGTCCTCTCGCCCAGTCTCAACAGCAATGCGACGAATCTCCGCCTAATTCAGACATAACAATTGAAAATTGTATTAAAATAAATACATTTCACTATGAATTACTAATATTTGATTAAACTTAAGCGCTTACATCAATGTCCGCATCCCTCTGTGACAGAAAAGATCCATCCTCGCGCATGTGGAGACGGAGGAAGGTGCTATAGTTCTGTGCAGTCAGGGGGAGTCCAGTGTCCAAGCTCTGTCCATGCATGCATATAAGATAAACAAGTTATTATTTGCGATATTATATATATATATATATATATATATATATATACTTATGAATTTATTTGATAATTACTAACCAGACTCTGCTGCAGGACACGAGTGGACCGAGACCCTCCCACGTGCCTGCTGATCCCTGTACTGGGTCCATCGGGCTCAGACATCCGGTTCGCACGTGCTCGCTCGGAAACGGCCTTAACAGTCTCCTGACTCCAGTATGCCTTGAGTCCTATCCAGAATTCGGCAGACATCCAGACGGGTCTATCCATCTCCCGACCTGCATCGGTATGAGCCCTGAGCTTCCTCTTGTAGTCGCTCATCATGTCACTGTACCTCTTGCTGGCTTTCTGTTCCCACATGGCCCTGACCTCAAGCTCGTCCGCAGGCGACCAAGAAAACTCTTTCTGTTGAAAGAAATAGTTAATTTAATATATAACATTTTACAATAGATAATGATAAATTTATATGCACCATAAATTCAATCATACCTGTAATTCGGCATAGTACAACTCCTTCACATCCGGGGGAGTCAACCTCCAAGTGTACCCGCCTGGGTTATCCACCCTCTTAAATGTTTTAGTGCGGGCTTTGGCCAGGCCCACTGGCTCCATCAAAGCACTGTGTAAAACTAATTTAAGGATTTGTTTGCTATACGAAAAATAATGATTTAAATTAAAATACTTACCCATCGGGCATCCTCTGAAAGACAATCCTCCCATGTGCTTCCCTAGGCGCGTTGGCCCTGATGGTGGCAGCTGGAGGGGCGATGGGCCTTCTAGCCTGTGAACTACTAGACGCCTGGGGGGTCTCAGGAGTCGCAGAAATCCATGTACCGGACCCATCAGATGTGTCATCAGTCGGCTGCTCATCTCGATCAGACCGACCAGATCCACCAAACGAAAATATACTTCTACGGCGAGACATGTTACCTGTTTCAAAATGATTTATATAAGCATTGACACACACAAAATATCATGAATTACTTGAATCTAACGAAATTTCGACAGCATAACCCCCACTATCCATCAACCAAGCAAACAAATACATTATCAAATACTGGGTGCAAACAAATACATTATCAAATACTGGGTGCAAACAAATACATTATCAAATACTGGGTGCAAACAAATACATTATCAATATGTTCCCTAACCAACACTACTGTCATCATCACTATCGTCGTCATCAGATGTCAACGGTTGATCATCTGATTCTGGTTTATCGTCATCGTCAATGTCGACGATTCCACCGAGGGGATGAAGAAGAAGTGGCTGGTCAATGTCTATAGTTGTGTGGGTAGACATAATGGTAACAACCTCTTCTTGGAATGGTTGATCTAATGTTGAATTAGATGTGTCAGTAGAGACCTGAACCTTTGATCTTGCGTTGACCTTGCATGCTGACCACCAGTTTTTCTTTGATTGGTTCATACTGGGATAGGGGCAGTAAAACACTTGAACTGCCTGACTCGCTAAAACAAAGGGATCATACTTCTTGTATCTTCTTGTATGGTTTACTGAAACCAACTTGAAGTCCGTATCAATAGAAGTTCCCTGAGCCGACAAGTCAAACCATTCACATTTGAACAAGATTGTCTTCTTAATTGGATACCCTGGATACTCCAGCACGCAAACCTCATGCAGACGCCCATAAAAGTCTAGCACATCTCTGTCATAGACCGAGCCTTTAATGCAAACTCCACTGTTCACAGTCGCACTGTCCCTATCACGATCGGTAATGTGAAATCTATAGCCATTCACAAAATAGCCGGAGTACGTTTCAATCTCATGTAAGGGCCCGGCTGCAAGCGACTTAACATACGGGTTCAAATCATCGTTATAAGGACGACTCACCTGTTACACGCATTGATTTTAGTTTGCAAGCCAATTTTAGTCACGTAAATGTATATTAGACATAAGGAAGTCGCATCTTACATAATGGCTAAACCACACGAAAAAATTGTTATCATATGCAACCTCTAACTCCACTTCGGTGATTGAAGGATTTGCATATCGCATTTCCCCCTCGAAGATCCTTGGATACACAAAAAAAGTTATATGTTATTACCTATGTACGATGCTGAAAATATACATAAATTGAACGAGAATACTTACTTGATATATGTGTCTGCAACTTCCGCACAGTTCCTCAAAATATACATGTGTGCAGCAAAGTATTCTTTTGGCTCCATGTATCTCCTTGTCGTTCGACCAATCGGACGTCCAACTGATTTGAATATTGCGAGTACATTGGGATCATCATTCTCGGCAGTAGGTTCTTCAATATTGCGAGGCAAATTTCTCCACTTTGTAGTCACATGATCCTCAAAATAATACGAAGAGAAAGTTGACATTTCTTCTAGTATATATGCATTGTTGATGGATGCCTCAACCTTGGCTTTGTTTTTTATATGATTTTTCAATGTCCTCAAATATCGTTCAAAAGGATACATCCATCGATACTGCACTGGACCGGCAAGTCGAGCTTCATCTGCCAAATGAACAGTAGGTGCTCCATTGAGTCAAAAAAACTCGGTGGGAAGATACGCTCAAGTTTGCATAGAGTAACAACTATCTTCTCACTCAGGGTTCCCATATCATCTATTGAGATGTTGCGAGATGTTAATTCTCTGAAGAAGAAACTTAACTCTGTAATTATCTCCCAAACGTTCTTAGGAAGAAGTTCTTTAAAGGCAACATGTAGCAGTATTTGCATGAACACGTGACAGTCGTGACTTTTCATGTTGTGCATCTTCAGGTTGTTCAAATCAACGCATCTGCTAATATTTGACACGTACCCATCAGGAAACTTAAGACTCTGTATCCATTGTAGTAAAATCTTCTTCTCATCCCTTTCAAGCGTGTAACATGCTTTTGGATACTGTCGGGCTCCATCCAGTTTCTTCAATTCAGGCCGGCGATAAAAGACGTTCAATTCTTCTCTTGACTTTTTTGTATCTTTCGTCTTCCCCTTCACATTGAGGACAGTATTGAACACATTATCAAACACATTTTTTTCAATGTGCATGACATCCAAATTATGTCGAATCAAAAGATCCTTCCAATAGGGAAGATCCCAAAATATGCTTTTCTTCTTCCACCCTATATTTTGATGTTTTGCAAGTTGAGCGTTTCTCCCATCAAAGTCTTCTGTAACCTTCACGAAGCCCAACTGCTCTATTTGATTCAAGATTTCTGTCCCCGATCTCTGTTCTGGTGCATACACATTGCAAGTCTTATTCTTCAAGAATGATGTTTTATTTCTTCTAAACACATGGTTACGAGGTAAGAACTTCCGATGACAGTCAAACCATGATTGTTTTCCACTCTTCGTTAGAGTGAAAGCTTCTGTATTCTCCATACAATGTGGACATGCCAATCTCCCAGCTGTACCCCACCCAGACAACATAGCGTACGCTGGAAAATCACTGATAGTCCAAATAAGAGCTGCCCGCATGTGAAAATTTTGCTTCACAGATACGTCGTAAGTGTTCGCACCTACGTCCCACAAATATTTCAACTCTTGTATCAGTGGCTGCAAGAATACGTCCAACTTCATCTTTGGATTGGATGGGCCAGGTACGAGAACTGTGAGGAACATGAATTGTTCTTTCATGCACAACCATGGAGGCAAGTTATATGGTGTGACAATGACCGGCCAAGAAGAATATTGACGTCCTGATTGTGCAAAGGGGGCAAAACCATCTGTAGATAGACCTAATCTCACATTTTTGGTCTCTTGAGCAAATTCAGGATAAACTGAATTCAAATGCTTCCAAGCCGGAGAGTCTGTCGGGTGGCGCATAACCCCATCGTCTGTTGAAGTCGCATGCCAACGCATATTCTCGGCTGTTGCTACAGATGCAAACAACCTCTGCAGTCGGGGCGTCAAAGGAAAGTAGTACATCTGTTTGGCGGGCACGTGTTTCTTTCGACGACTTCCAGATGCACGCAAATTCTCCTTATATCGTGATTGGTCACAGAACATACAACTATGTAGCTCACTAGTTTCCCCCCAATACAACATACAATTATTAACGCAACAATCGATCTTTTCCATGGGCAAACCCAAACCGCGCAGATTTCTTTTCGTACTATAGAAGTCTTCTGGATAGTTGTTATCATTCGGTAAAGCATTTCGAAACATCGAAGACAACTGATTGTAAGTTCTCTCTGACATGTGACTTTCAGTCTTTATGCTCATGAATTGAGTCATCCAGGATAACTGTGAGTAAGTGTCACAACCTGGGTACAATGGATTATCGGCCGCGTTCAACATGTCGTAAATCTGTTGAGCATCAGGATTGGGCGGCTCCTCCAGATTTGACACATCTTGATAATTACTAGGTCCAGCATGATCATGCACCATCCTTTCATAGTTATTGTATGACCCATCATCCTCATCCATTACTTGGTAATTACTAGGTCCAGCATGTTCTGTCGCCATACACATCGGTGCTTCCCCGTGATAAACCCAAGTTGTGTAATTGTGGACAAATCCACGCCTAGTAACATGTTTTCTGACTGTAGGTACAGATAAAAAGGCTTCATTGTTACACTTCTTACACGGGCACCTAATGTTACCTACTCCATCTGTATACGCCGTTTGATTTATCGCATAATCAAGGAAACTCTCCAGCCCCGTTTCAAATGCAGAACGATCATTGTATCTCGCATACATCCACATGCGATTATCACTCATTCTTGCAAATTCTAATTGAAAAAAATAAATAAAATATCATAAATTACTTGAATCAAACGAAATTTCGACAACATAACCCCACTATCCTAACTACCAAGTGCTCGACTCTACCAGCAGCTATAGTGACCATAGTGGTCCTAATTTACTAAGCCTATACTAGGTCTACCCGGCCCCCCAATGTCGAAGCAATAATACAATACATATAAAGCAATAAAAAATAAAGTTTGAAATTTAAAACAATCATTTATTGGGAGAAGATCCTTAAGAAATAATCAATTTCTATCCCCAAGGGAGAAGATCCTTAAGAAATTGATTAAATTTATCCCACAATATATAATATCATATCATTTCATGATAAACACATACTAGCATACTTAAAATTCAATTAATCATACTTCATTTAACAAAATTATTTAACATAAATAAATCTCTAACAAATTCATACTTAAAATTAATCATGCTTTATAATTAATCAAACAACTTTAATTTAAAATTAATCAAACTCCAACTAATTATTAATTAGATTGTAAAAACAAATTTCAATATAATTTAACTAATTAAAATTAATCACACTTCACATATTATAAATTAATTAAAATTAATCAAATTAACATTAATTAGATTCTAACAAAATAATATTAAAAACAAATTTTAAATTAATTAATCATACTTCAAATATTATAAATTAATTAAAATTAATCTAATTAATTTTAATTTTAATCTAACAAAATAATTAATAAATAAATCAAATAATTAACGAGAACGAAAGCGTACGGTAGTGGTCGGCGGCGGAGCGGTGTCGGCAACGGCGCGGCGTCGTTCAACTAATTAAATGTTAAAGAAATAAATTAATTAAATGTGAAAGTGAGAGATAAAGAGAAAGAGAGAGAAATAATACCTGCAGGGGTGGCTGGCCGGCGGCGGTGGACTGACGGCGGCGGCTGGCAGTCGGCGGCGGCAGCTGGGTCGGCGAAGAGGCGCGGCAGGGGGCAGGGAGAAGGGTTTGAGGGCTGCGTGTGAATGCTGTGAAAGAAAAGGGGATCTGAAGTCGTTTTTTATTTAAAGAATTACCGGCGGCATTTGCCGCCGATAATCAACAATTTTTTTAAAATTAAAGTTAAATTAAATTAATTTGAAATTACCGGCGGCGAGCCGCCTCTAATTACCGGCGGTGATAATGCCGCCGGTAATACCGTCGTTAAAGAAAAAAACCGACCCGCCTTCTTTCGGCGTCGTTCGGGCCGCCGATAATTACCGACGGGCATTTTGCCGCCGGTAATGCTCGATTTTTTTGTAGTGGGAGGAATTCACTGTGAAGATAAGAAAGGATGAATTCTCTGTTAGAAACAATCAAAAGAAGGTGGTTCTGAAAGGATTCAGACAAGGAAGTCTCTACGTCGTCTCATGGGAAGACAGCCCACCAGAAACGTGCCTCATCAGCAAAAGCAGCTTGGAGCTCAACTGGCTGTGGCACAGGAGACTCAACCATCTCAATTTCAAGACGATCAACAAGCTTGCTAAACATCAACTGGTAGAAGGTCTTCCTTCTATTGTGTTCGAGAAGAAGCAAGAATGTGAAGCATGTCAAAGAGGAAAGCAGACAAGGACGTCATTCAAGTCAAAGTCAGGACACTCCTCTAAAAGAATTCTTCAACTACTTCACATGGATCTATTTGGCCCAATCTCTCCAAGAAGCTACAACGGTAGGAACTACACCTTAGTTGTTGTAGATGATTATTCACGATATACTTGGGTTATCTTTCTCTACACCAAGAAAGAGACACTGGAGGAATTGCCAAAGCTGCTGAGAAGACTGAGCGTCGAAAAGGAAGTCAACATCATCAGCATCAGATCAGATCGTGGGACTAATTCCTCAATACTGTCATTCGTGAGTATTGTGAGGAACAAAGAATCAGTCATCAAACTTCTGCAGCAAGAACTCCTCAACAGAACGGAGTTGCAGAAAGAAGAAACAAGTCTTCGAAGGAAGCAGCAAGGACGATGCTAGCCAAATCAAAACTTTCTTTGAAGTTTTGGGCCGAAGCAGTCAACAACGCTTGCTACACGCAGAATCGCTCATTCCTCACTCAATGACATGGAAAAACTCCATACGAGCTATGAAAGAATAGGAAGCCTTCAATTGCATATTTTCATACTTTTGGTTCTAGGTGTTTCATCCACAACAATGATAAGAAGAGGTTAAACACATTTGATAGCAAGGCTGATCCAAGAATCTTTCTTGGATACTCTGGAATAGAACGATCCAGCAAAGCCTATCGAGTGTTTAATTCTCAAACTCTTTGTGTTGAAGAAACACCACATGTTGTCTTTGATGAGTCTACAGATGATTTTAGGGAACAGGAATCTGAATGATGTGTTGAGAACACTGAAGTTTCCAAGGCTGAAATCGACAACACCAAGCCTTCTACTGTCTTGGTGTGGGGACCAAGAAAAGATGAAGATACTGAGAAGCTTCAGTATCAAAAGATCAGCCAAAGGTCTGAAGTTCAGACTGGAGCCAATGCAGATGGCATCAGTCAAGGGGGAACTCCAGTTGCTGAAGAACGAGTTGAACATGCCGAAGCAGCTCCAGCTCAACTCTCCCCTGCTCCAGAAGGTGCTCAACACTTCAGAACCATTCTGACTGAAGAAGCCCCACCATCACCAGAAGAGATCAAGAAGTATCGAAGATGGTTTGAACTCCATTCAAAGGAGAACATCATTGGAGAACCATCAGACGGTGTCAGGACTCGAAGATCAATGTGCAACCTCATCTTTGATATCAATCAGAACTGCATCAACGAAGATAAGAATTTCAGCTGTTTTTTATCATCTACAAAGCCCAAAGATGTCGAAGAAGCTCTGAAGTCCACTCAATGGATCATCGCAATGCAAGAAGAACTCAATTAATTCAACCGGAATTCAGTTTGGGAGCTTGTGGATCAACCAGACGATGCAAAGGTGATTGGTTTGAAATGGATTTTCAAAAATAAGAAAGACAAAGAAGGAAACGTTGTGAAAAATAAAGCAAGGCTAGAAGCAAAAGGTTACAGTCAAGAAGAAGGAATCGACTACGATGAGACTTTTGCCCTAGTTGCCAGATTGGAAGCAGTCAGACTCTTCTTAGCCTTCGCAGCTCACAAAGGATTCAAGGTACACCAAATAGATGTGAAGTGTGCATTTCTCAATGGAGTGCTCACCGATGAAGTCTACGTGGAACAACCTCCAGGCTTTGAGGTTGCAGGACCATAAAAGGTGTACAAACTGAAGAAAGCGCTCTATGACTTGGAGCAAGCTCCAAGAGCATGGTATGATACTCTCTCGGAGTATCTTGTTGAACAAGATTTCAAGAAAGGATCTGTGGAAAGAACGTTGTTCACTCTTAAAGTAGGAGAAGATCTCTTGCTTGTTTAGATTTATGTCGATGACATAATTTTCGGATCCAAATCCGAACGCATGTGCAAGAAGTTTGCTGACATCATAACCAACAAGTTTCAGATGTCCATGATGGGATAAATGAATTTCTTTCTTGGATTGCAAGTCAAGAAGACCAGCGAAGGAATACTGATCAGTCAGTCCAAGTATGCCAAGGAACTGATAGCCAAGTTCGGTATTCAGCACATGTGTAACAACCCGCTCTTTTATCAGTATTTAATTCCAGTATTGCGTGTTTATATATCTATCTGCCAGTAAATGAAGCACCTTATGTTTTCAGCTATGTTTCTGAATTACGTATTTTGGAGACAAAGTCACTACACTAGCAGTATGCATTTCTATTTATCTTCGCGTGTTTAAGACCGCGACGAGAATCTTTGAGTCGAGGAATTATTATTACTCAGTTATAACCAACTTAGCGAAGTTGTGTTATTTATTAATCAAGATGGAGATTATTTCATGTTGTTGCTTAAGTCGTGAATTACTTCCGACTTTGAAGCTAAGTAAATCTATGGATTTAATTTAAGTATTAGAATGACGAACGAATTAAATCTACGGATTTAATTTAGCATTTATCGATTTTAGCAAACACGAAACCAGTATTTCTAATACAGAGAAACCAACACTGAAGGGTTTTACTTAGATCTTTTTCTTTTAGATCACACCACCACCCACGCCACCCTATCCTGCCACCTGCCAACGCCATAATTAAGGAAAAGAAGGAAAAAGGGAGAAAAGAAAAGGTGAAAAAGGTGAAAAAGGTGCTGCAGCAACAGCTCTTCCCTATGGCTGGGCAGCCGAAAGGTCTCCCATCAAGCTGCAGCAACAGCTCTTCCCATTGGTTGGGCAGCCGAAAGGCCTCCTATCACCTCGACTGCTGCATCCCATCCCACGCCATGCAGTACTACAACCAATGCCCTCCATTCGGCACTCAAGTGCACACCAACCGAGCTCCTAGTATAAATTCACTCTTCAATCCTTGAGCCACCCCTTTCTCCTTTCAACACTTAGAATTTTCAGCAGCAACAACAAGAAGTTTCATCTCTCTCGATGCCTTGCACGAAGGGAGGTAGAGCGAGATTCTTGCTGCCGACTTGAACAAGGTAAAAACTCGGCTTAATTTTCCTCCCCTTGCCATGTTTCTTTCCACCTGTTTTCAGCCTAAGAACAGCACCCTTTTCATTTTCAGTTTGCACCTCGACGCTCGAAAAACCGAGAGAGAAACCATCGTTCTTTACCCGACCAAAGCACGCGATATATCAAGGTAACCTTCGACCTCTGTTGCTACTCCAATCGGCATGAATCACACTCGCAGAAATCATGTTTCATGGGTTGTAAACGAATGAACAAAAAGCATGTTAAGTCACGTTTTTGTGGAACTTACAACTTGAAACCTTGATGAACGATGAGAACTTTAGCTTTAAACGTAGACGAACGTGAATAATCACAGCATGCTCACATAGGTAGAGATTAAGGTCTGTGTACGAGTGAGAATCGAGGCGAGATAAGGACGGAGAATTCTGGTTTTGGAAACTGGAGTCTCCGTCGCTCTTCCCAGACCAGAGAAATGGCCAGACCAGAGGAATGGCCAGAGCAGAGGAATGGCCAGAGGAATGGCCAGAGCAGAGCGGAGAAAATGCCTCGCTAGAGGAATTGCTTCGCCAGAGAAGTCGTTCTTCGCCAAAGGAATCGCTTCGCCAGAGGAATCACCTCGCCAGAGGAATCACCTCGCCAGAGGAATCGCTTCGCCAGATGAATCACCTCGCCAGAGGAATCACCTCGCCAGAGGATTCGCTTCGCCAGAGGAATCACTTTGCCAGAGGAATCACTTTCACCAGAGGAATCGTTCCTCGCCAGAGGAATCACTTCGCCATAGAGCTAACTCAGCCAGAGTTGACTTAGAGGCTAGAGCTGACCTCCAGAGCAGAAAGCGAGGAAGCAGAGCAGACCGCGAGAGAGAGAGAGAAGAGAACATAGGGTGTTTAAATCTTTATTATTTCCTTTCCCTTGCTTACACGAAGGGAGATTATTATGTTTTACTGACAGTTTAGAACACCCTAATGAGAACGAATCAATGTAGTTAATTACTTGACTTCATGGGATGGAACCTAGTTGGGTTAATTGTTTAATAAAAAGGAATATGAGCTATGCATAATTACATTACGCATCCTCATTTATTTGAGAATTTTCCTCGGACTAAGACCTTACGTTATTTCTTTTCCGAATCAAGGTTGAACGCAAGAGTTTAAGGCTTAGTCGTGAGTCTCCACTACCAGGTGGGCTTTCTTACATATAAACTAAAACCATATTATAGAATTGTTACGACTTTATGCTTATGAATTTGAATGATATTGTCAATGCCTAAATGCTTTATATTTTGTTATTAATTGCCTATCTGATGTTAATCAAATTCGGATTCCGGATGGGACCGCAAATCCCTTCGGAATTAGTGTACACCCTTGTGATCGTGAGTCATCTAGCGGGTTGGCCGATCATAGTGACCGTAGAGGGAGGCCTCCCTCTCGGCACGAGTTACTGATATGGTGATTAATGATATTAAAATGCCTGCGCGGGTTATTGATGAAAGAAATGATGTTATTTTTTTTTGGTAAATACGAGTATTTAACGGAAAACCCTCGTATCTTACTACTGTTGAAAGGCTTGACAATAAAATATTATGCATGTATGTAAATTTCGGCAAGTGTCCACTAAGTACTCCCGTACTTAGCCCTGCATGTATTTTTAAATGTGCAGGTTGAGCTGTAGTCGGGGATGTAGTGTGCAAGCGGAGCTTTTGTCAATCTAGGACGAGAATCTCAGAGTGGAGTATATGTCTTCATACATATATTCGAATTGTTGTTTTTCCGCTGCAAACACTGATTTTTACTAAGATATTATGTCATTTGGCAAACAATATGTATTATTTAACAATGTACTCGAACTCCTTGAGTACCCTTTTTGGATGATATTATGTACGGTCCCCTTGTGGCCTTCGTTGATAACTAGTTATTTCGATTGTTTCCCTTATACAAAGTCGAGTCATCAAGAAGCTATGTATGTCCCTTTCTAATCCCGCTCCTAAATCCCCTCCCCTAGTCGCGGTTTCCCCGAATTTGCTACCTTAGCAAGCGCGGTCGTGACAACATGAAATCAGTCAAGATCCCAATGAATACAAACTGGAAAGTTGATCCAGGTTCAGAAGGAAAATCTGTCTCTTCGACGAAGTACAGAGAAATCATTAGATCATTGTTGTATTTGACTGCGAGCAGACCAGATATCGCATATGCAGTCGGGGTTTGTGCAAGATATCAGTCAGATCCAAAGGAAGCTCATTTGGATGCAGCTAAGTGAATTCTGCGATATCTCAAAGGCACACCCAATTTAGGATTGTGGTACCCAGCAGACGACGACTTCAAGCTCACCGGATATTCAGACTCGGATTTTGCAGGTTGCAAAATTGATCGCAAATCAACCTCTGAAACCTGTCAATTCCTAGGCAACAAGCTCATCTCATGGTTTTCAAAGAAGCAGACTTCAGTCGCCACCTCCACAACTGAAGCTGAATATGTTGCTGCCGGAAGCTGCTGTTCACAACTCCTATGGTTAGTCCAACAGTTGAAGGACTATGGGATAGACGAAAAGGAAGTCCCAATCTTTTGCGACAGCTCCAGTGCTATTGCAATCTCCCAGAATCAAGTTCATCACACCATAGTCAAGCATATTGCTATCCGACATCACTTCATCCGTGATCACATCGAAAAGAAGAATATCACTGTTGAATGGATTCCAACTGCTGTTCAGAGAGCGGACTTGCTGACCAAAGCTCTTCCAGAAGAAAGGTTCAACGATCTGTGTGGAAGGATCGGCCTCATCAACCCAGAAGAGTGATGCTGTGTTTGAAGATTTTCTTAAATAGTCATGATGACTGGTGGTCAACCAACTGCTGTTCTACGACCGCTGACGTGGAAAGCAATGAAGATAAGCGCTCATCTGAAGAGAAGTCATCCTGATAAATCAACCAGGATCAAGTGGTATCGACTGACTACAATGATCAGTCGATCAGTAAGTGTTTTTCAAGCTTACTATTTAAAATCAGTTATTTCAGTTAAGAGCTTTGTATTTTAAGTTCAAAATCTTTCTCTAACTGATCAGTTTCTTTCAAAATCTTTAACTGATTGTTGAAAAGTGGAATATCCGAGAAGGACAAGTATTTTTAAAAGGAGAAAATTCGTATTTGATTGAACTTGCCCTGATCTTCTCTAAAAATCTTTCCAACCATTTGCCTCTGTGATCAAATTTCTTGAAAACCTCATTGACATGACATAATGCAATGATACCTCTCACTTTTTGAAGCTTCCTGTCCCTTGCAGTGACGGCGGACGTGAATTTTTACTTCAAAAATATTTTAGGCACAACTTTTGAAAAACTTTTCATCTTCTTACTTGGTAAATTTATCTATTTATACCATGTTGTCTTCACATATTTTCTGCATCAACTAACAACTCTCCACAGCCTTCACTTGTGAGAAAAAATTCCAATCTTTCCAAAATTTGCAGAGAAAATTTGTTCCGACAAAAGAAGAAATCAATGACTGCAAAGTCATGGAGTGGGAGAATGACGCTCACATACTTGGCCTTCACCGGACCCTTCCACTGGATCTCAACGTCTCTCCGATGTCAAAGTTTGCTCTACCCTCACTTGTATCCAGTGAAGTGAGTGTCTTCCATCCTCATGCCCGGCCCATGGTTTGAAGTACCTGTCTCAAGAAGACGAACTTCACCTGGTTCTTAGGAAAGCTTCTCACCTTTTTGTGAAGCTTCCATGTGGTGCAACAGCAATGAGCAGGAGCTCGTTGTCAATCGGCGCAACATCGACAGTGTCTATCCTCACGATAGCCGCTGATTCGATTTTCCTTACCCACACACCTCCCCTCTTATGCTTCTTTCTCTTCACCAAAAACCCTCTCCTCAACTTCCTTTGGTTTGCATGTTCACTGCTCTCTTCTTCCCAGTCTCGAGAGCCATGCAAATCAACCCCTGCCCCTTTCTTCGTCTCCTCTCATCTTTCACTTTCTTCTTTTTCTAAACCTCCGTATTCTCCATCTACCTCTTACCCTCAGCATCTTTCTCTGGACCATTCTGCGATTCTGTTTCCTCGCAATGGTCTTAGCTTCATCCTTCAGTCAATTCTACCTTTTTGATGTTACCAAAAAGGGGGAAGTTCTTAAGAGACTTATTCTCAAAAGACTAAAGACGATCAAGCAAAATGATCATCTCAATGATCATGAGGAATATTAGCCAAATGATAAGACCTCAAATCAACGGAAAACAAGTGAGAGTGGAACAAGCTTAGGAACACAAAGACAGAGATGAAGATCAAGAAGTTCAAGGCGCAGCAATGAAGACTGCTGGAGTCCATGGGTTTCCCATGATGTTTTTGTTTTTCTTTTTACTCCAATGTAAGTCTTGCTCTGTACCTCGACTGATGCTTATCAATCTTACTTTTTAATGAAAAGAACTTCTTTTTTACCTCAACCTGAAGACAATGACTCTTTGTCCAGGCTCTGATTAATGTTTTTCTGTCTTCTCCTTGTTCTGTTTTAGAACTGTTTCGTTCTTGACTCTAAGTACAAGTTTTAGGTTCTATTGTTAAGGGGGAATTGTATTCACCCAGTTTTAGAACTTGTGCTATGAGTTCAGTCTTTTTGTTGTCTAGAACTCCTGTATGGATTTGGCATCATCAAAAAGGGGAAAATTATTGGGAAACCTTGTGGAATATTCTAATCCTTGTTTTGATGATACCAAAATCCATAGGTCTTAATTGTAATAGACTAGAACTATTTGAACTCAAGTGTTAGAGTTAGTTTCTAGTTTAGCTTGCGGTTCTGAAGACTGAAGACTGAAGACTGAAGGACGATGGATTGAAGACTGAAGACTGAAGTTACCAACTGAAGTATCAGTTGAAGAATCAGTTCGGAACTGATTACTTAATGCGTGCCGCGTGGACTCAGCGGACTGATACTTAATGCAAAGCCAAAAATCAGTCACTGTTGATTACACACATTCTCTTAGACCTTAGGCAAACCTCTGTCTACCCAGAAGCCAAGGTCAAACTTGCTCCAAAGAACTTGTTCTTTAAAGTATAGTTGGCAAGTGTTCAAACCTCCTTTCGAAAGAAAGAGTAGAGCGTTTGAGTGATTCGGAGTTCAAGAAGGTACTCTGACTCTGAGAGATCTTAGCACGGGTTGTGCAAAGAGTGATAAATCCGACACGAGTGAAGTGTGGGTACTGAAGAGTGGAATCTTCAGTGGTACAGTTGTGTGCACCCGGCAAGCACACAGATTAGTTTGGAATGCACCAGTTAAGCATTTACGGAGTGGATTGTTAGTCTGATCAACCGACCGTGGATGTAGGAAGTCTTTTCCGAACCACGTAAAAGTCTCTGTGTTATTTACAGCTTTCAGTTTTACATTCTTACTTGTGTTATTTCAATTGATAAACTGAATACTGAATAACTACAAAGAAAAACCTAAGACTAACAACGTGCTCAACCGAGGCTATTACGAAATAAAGTTATTTCCGCTGCGTATGATATCAGTCTGACTTATCTATCCTCTGATAGTCAGGAAGAGTGTTATCATCTCTGTTTTAGCAAACTCGACTGAAGCCCTTACGTGGATCAGTTAAGTTCCAGTAACTTAACTGATAACTCCTTACTGAAGAATTTTCAGTATCAGTCGTCAACCCTGTTTGGTCAAAACTCTTTTCAGTTAACAAGTGTCATAGTTTGCGTGTAAAGTTTCGTTTTGATCTCTATCTTGAGATCCCTCTATTTTAGAGGAGAAAAATAGCCCAAAGGTGTATTCCCCCCCATACACCTATTCGAGACCCTCCGGACCTAACAACGTCCCTTTACTTAAGTTGAACTGTATTCAGTTTTTTGTTTTACAAATATTATTTAAACATTGTTTAGGTATCTCGTATACTTTATAACAACTTTTATTTTTTATATGAAGTTATTTTATGTCGATCGATTCAATATTATTGGTGATATTCCCCAAAAAATGTTCCCAATATTGATGAATTGGTCTAGTAGTGACTTACGTGAACGACAACGCTTGGAAATGGCTAAACCGGCTTTCGGAATTGGGACGTTGCGCGATGCTCTAAGACTGCCCCCGAGATATAATGTTCGGTCAAAAACTTCGGAAGCATCAAGCTCTATACCATTGAAACTTCAAGAGGATGCCAAGTTCATTGCAGACAGGATGGCTGAACTCCACAAACTTGCGAACAGTGCATCCATGAGTTAGAGACAAACAAAGTTTCTTGAAGACAGTGTTAAAGAGGCATCATTATTGACTGGTATGTGTATCGTTGTATCTGAACCAACTTTCGAACACACGCCTACTGTTGTTGTAGATATAGAGGACTATATATAATATCTAGACGATTTCCTAGCATGGGTTGATACTGTATCGGCTGAAGCAGATACCAAGAAGAAATCCATCAAAATAAAAAAAGATGAAATCCCAAAGTTTGATTTGTCCATTGCTAATGATGAGGCTGTTTTATGGAACGAGGTGATTCATTATGTATTACAGTCTTTACAATTAAATGTGTTGTGGTTTATTACATATCGGGTCTCATGCTTTCCATTTAATTATACACTCAGTTGTTATGTGCATTATACATTCATCAACAACACGTCCGTCATCCATAAAAATGAAGAATGTGCAGGTATGATTTTTAATATGTATAGACCACTACGTTAAGATCAGATTAAACATACAATCATAATTCATTTAAATATATTAAAGTGCGGGTGTTAAAACAGAGGAATGGTGTGCCACAAGTAGAAGTCAATAATGAAAACATCAGTTTCCAGACACCCGTTAAATTTGTAAGCCTTTATATATATTTTTTTAAATGTATTATTTTGGTAAATATTGATTCATAGCTTCTCATTCACATAGGTACCTGATGCCACCAAAGCGAGGGTTGCGCTTCAACAAGTTGATCCCAACCACAGCAGAATGACATTAGATGTATGTCCAACTAATACTGTGTATGTTTAAAAATCTTTTATATCTCAAATGTATTAACATGGCTCATTTATTTTATTTTCAAGGTCCCCATTGGAGATTCCCCAATTCTTGGTTGCGTAAGGAAAAAATTATACAACAAAGGATCACACTCCCGGGGGAAAGAAATCGATAATACTGTCTGCACCAAAACACAATTGAGCAATAATGAAAAGGCAATTGGGTCGTTCTGTTTTGACGTTGGTGGAGCTGACGTGTACGATTTTTTGAACTTATACAGTTTTAAATATATACAGTTTTATAGTTTTATGTATTGATCTGATTTTAGTTGTTTCTGTTGGACTATATGAAGTGGGGAAATCTTATTCTGGTTCAAAGAAGTTGAGTTAAGGAAATATGACATGATGTTTTTGAAGCTTGGAAATTCAATACAGCCATCTTTAATTGATGCATGGTCGGCCATTCTGAACAACATGGAGAATTATAGCGGTGTTAGTAGGCCGACACGTTTCTTTGGATCCACAGACATATATGTAAGTATTTAATAGCATAAACTTTTAATTATAAAGTACGTATCATGGGTCATCTTATTTTCGTGTAATGACAGATTGATAGCATTTATCCGACTGACATGTCATACGAAGAACAACATGCAATTTTTTATCGGGCACTATCCAATGATTTGCGTATGTCCAAGAGCAACCCAGTTGGACTTATAGATATGGTAATATTTTATGTTGGTTTTTTATAAAAACCATTTTATTGAACTACTACTAACACTTCTAACACAACTATAGTTTTTCTTTCCTATTTTTGACGAATAGCACCCATATGCGTTGTGTGTTGACACACGTAAATGGACAATGTTCGTACTAAACAATTCGGTATTGCTAAACGACAACTAGGTTCAAGGACGACCTTACAATGTCTGCAGCGTTTTTGTAAGTTAGCGTTCAAAAATTATGCCTCAGTTTGTGTCATTTTACTATTTTACTATTTTACTTAAATATTTGTTGTAACAGCGCAAATTGTTGTCGGAATACTTAACTCATCTTGGTGAGAAGTCTAAGGGTGCCTCGGTTTCTAGATCGACTATCCACTTTTTAGATCTTGAATGGTTTGCTGGATCAAACATCATAGACGTTGGGATTCATCTTATGAGATGCATGGAAATTTTCAAGGGAGAGACTTTGCCTAGCTGGAAATGTGGATTATTGGATACAAATTATGCCTCAATTTGTCGAATGAGGATAAGATATTGTGCAGCGATTATTGAATGGTCTGGGAACAAGTTTAAGGATCATGTCCTGAAATATTCACATGAAAGATATGGTGTGTTACTTGAGACAGATGGGTTGAAGTTTGATGAATTACTATTTAGTTGATATTTTGACAATTGAGTTTTTTCTTTATGTGCTAAACGATTTGATGGTGGATAGTTTAAACTTAATAAATTTATCATTTATTAGCTTAGTTATGAACTGAAACATTATTAATATGTTCGATCATTATTTCTTTGTTCTAAACAATTTATTTTGTTGTTCAAACTATCATTTTTTAATTAGTTAAGCAGTAAGAGCTTCTTAGCGTAATTTTACTGAAATTACTTTTTTATGTTTGATCAGTATTAGCATATGCATATCATTATAGTTAGTTGTAACTTTATAAATCTTATAACATTTGAGATAAGTTATGCAAGAAGTGGTGTTTATCGTTATTTTCTGAAATATCCTTTTTATATTCAATCATTATCAACCGGTTCATATCTGTGTACTGAGATGTTCAAAAAATATTAAATCGATATCTTAATACAATTATCCTATTTGAATTAGTCATGCGTTATCAGTTTATTAGTGTAAATTTTTGAAATGATTTTCTATGATGGATCACATTTATTATGTTCATATCATTAAAGTTAGTTGTTAGGTCTCGAATAGGTGTATGGGGGGAGGGGAGGGAATACACCTATGGGCTAATTTTCTCCTCTAAAATAGAGGGATCTCAAGATAGAGATCTAAACGAAACTTTACATGCAAACTATGTGTCGCAGCCCGATCCCGACACTAGTGATAGTGGGGTACGAGTATCGATACGACTATTTTAAAAGAATAAAAGACAAGAAGAATAGGTCGAACATCAAGCGGAAGCTTACATGAAAAAGTGTTAAGGAAAAGCATCATAATTTAACTCCAGGGGTATAAACGTCAACATCGTCATAACTCCATAAATATCGGGAATTTCAAGATCAAAAATAAAGCAGGTATAGCTTATTTTTCATAAGGAATAATAATATGCAGAGTATCGCAGCAAAAGGCGAACCGATTATATGTATGAAGACACATAACCGTGAGTATATTACTTGATTCAAAAGAAAAAAATAAAGTATTTCAATCATCAAGACTGTATCAATCATAACGGCAATATTAAATATGAACACATCGATTGAAACGTTCCCCCACCAGCACCAGACCAATCTCGCTCCCCGCTTAGCCTGCACATTTAGAAATATAGCAGGGCGTGAGTACATAATACTCAGTGGGCAAACGCCGAAAAATAAGAAAGGTGCTCTTAGAGCTATAGGTTTGAAGCTTGCCACATCTCAGCAATACACAGAAATAAGTTAGCATAAATGAATCTGTGCATGCAGTTTTAATAATAAGCATCATAAATAAGTGTCTGCAGACAAGTAATCGACATGTATGTACCGCATCTACAACTCATCATCATAAACAAGGTACTGAGAAGTAGGCCTCCTTCTCAAGCACCGTGACCGGCCGACCCGAAGACGGCTCACAGTCACCTCTGTGTACACAACCCCGCTAGTAGCAGGATCTGAATTCGTCTCATCTCATCAGTAGAGGGTAACATACAAGCTCAACATCAAAAAATTGGCAAGTGAAACAGTTCTCAAACATCATTTATCTCAACATTTGATAAACTCATAAATATCATCATCAAAATCATTTTAGAAAGCTCGTATAATATTTGTATACTCAAAATATTGCTCATCCGAAGACCTTACTCAAAATCTCCCGTCAAAGCGGAGTTACTTACTTCCTTGCTCTGCTCGTGTCTTCAGGGATCATCATCATCATCGAAGGTTCATGTCATAAAATGAATCTCGATTAGAAACTCATTAATTGACAAATTCTTAAGCCTTAACTCATGCTCTATCTCATATTCTATCTCCTTACTCAACTCTATATAAACTCTTCACTCATCTCAAATCCTTAAGTTCAAGGATAGGTTTCAAGAAAATCATGGTTCTAAGTCTCGATTTCACTCATATAAGGCTCGTCTAATCTCATTCAAACACATAGGCAACACAATCACATAGAAGCACATAAGAAACACAATCAAACATCATCAAAACATGCTCTGTTTTTACACTGACTCAACTTCAAAATTTAACCTGTTCTGACTCTAACACCTCCTGGACTCGAGACTCATACCGAAAGAAAGATATTTGAGTATAGTTTCATATAAGAAAAAGTAGAGTCGAAAACTCCAAGTGGTTTGAGAGATATGACGTTTTTACCACGATCTACCATTTTTGGCAGTTTTGAGCAATCGAAAACTTGGATTTTTGAAAAACAGTAAATGTTGTCAAACTGGGCTCAACTTTAATAGATATCTAGATAACACGATAAGATTAATACCATAAAAATTTGGAAAGCTAGCTCACACAGGAAGCTACTGAAATGAATGACTCTTGCCCCTGTTCTCTGAAATTCTCGATAGTAATGTGCAGTTTAGGTTTTTCATTTTATAAAAATAGTAAACGAAGTCCAAATGACTTGAAATTTTACCGGTGTGCTCAAGACTCATGTAGGGACTTGATATAAAATTTTCAAAGCTATTAGATATCGACAAACCATCGATCACAGTAGGTCAGTAGGCCTACGAAATTCACCAAAATCTCATCTCAACTCTTTAAATGCTCAACTCAACATTCCTTCAAAGAAAACTCATCAAAGATCATTTTTTTGTAAACACTTATAGCACTCAAAATCATTCAAGCACATTATAATACTCATCATACTCAATCTTGACTCTCTTCTTACATCATAAACTCAAATCTCAAGGAAAACGTTTCAACGAACGCATCAATTCAATTCTCTTTTCATTTTCCCTGCTCCAAATTACTCAATCATTTATAAATGACCTCATACATCATATAAATCATTATACACATATAGATCCTCTTAATCATGCAAACTAAACTCGAAGGAAAAACTCACGTATCCACGTAGACTCTTAATAAAAGCATGACAAACGTTCACATAATGATCATAAAGCAATTAGACCTCGTTTTATCAATCATCGACTTCTCAAAATATAAAAACTCAAAAACTCATACAAACTAAACTAAGTCAAAAATTTTCTTAGCCAACAAAAGACTTAATCAAACATAATTATACACTAATATCATGCTCAATTACATATATCCTAAACCAAATCATTTATTAAACACATAGGCAAGAAAGTCATATTTTTCATTAAACTAAACTCTTTGAAATTTTATAAACACACATGATACCTTAATCTAATCATAGATCTATCAATTTTAACCATTTAAACTCACATATAATCCATTAATTTACAATTTAGGGCATAGATACACATATCCCTAATTTTATTAAACTAACTCACCTCAAATTCATCAATTAACATCATATACTCAATCTACTCCATCAATCATCATCATAGACATCTCATAGACTCATTCACATCATCTATTCATCACTTAATACATCAACTCACAAACTTCCCAATTTTGGGGTAAACTAAACTTCATCGATTTTTGCATTTCAAGGCATAGCCTTTCAAAACACACATCAATCATCACCAATCATCACATAGATCTCATTTTTCACCCCAAATCAAGGAAAGAAAAATAAAATTTTTTGAAGGGTAGAACACCCATATTTTCGAAAATTTGAGGAATAAAGGAGGGGTGATTTTCTTGCTTCAACCTTTCAAAAATACTCACATACAACATCATACAAGCTAAATCTATGAATTTAAAGATCACTTACCCAAACTTACACCAAAACTCACACTTTCTCTATCTAGCTTTGGAATCAACCTTCAATGATCCTCTTGAATTCAATGAGATTGAAGGTGTTTAGGCAAGATTTTGGAGTGAATTGATGTGGTTGGTATAATTTTTGGAAGCTCCGAAGGTCTCTACAATGGATGTCAATGGAGGAAAATGAGAGATGAGGGAGAGAGAGGGGTGGCCGATTGGTGAGGATGAAGGAGAGAGAGAGATTTTTGAAAGATATGAATTGATATGGCTAATCTTTGATAGATTTGCAAATCTTAGCAAATATATGCAATTAATGCATTGTTCCCTCTCTAGTCTCTACACTCTCTATTTAATCCACTTGGCAATTTGTGGTATTTAGTCACATGTTTGAGAAATTAAAATAATAATGTGAGAGGGGTGATTGAATAATAACCATAATAATCATGGAAATGTTACTCATTAATAAAATACCATAGCATAAATATTCATGTGACCAAATTAAAATAAATATGGCACCAATATTAGTGCACTCACTCAATTATAATATTCCTCATCATAGGAAAATAATTTAAAATAGGGCAAATTGCATGAAAATACCTCACTTTATACCAAAATTTGGTTTTTTGACAATCTTTTCAATTGTAGCAAAAATTTGAACTACCTTTCAATTTGTTGCAATTGACTTCCGGAGTAATTTTCCGGCCAACTTAATGCTGATGTGGATTCCCGTAAAGTTGATGTGGCATGCCTCGCCGGACGACAAATTGCATGAAAATACCCCACTTTATACAAAAATCTGGTTTTTTGACAATCTTTTAAATTGTAGCAAAAATTTGAACTACCTTTCAATTTGTTGCAATTGACTTCTAGAGTAATTTTCCGGCCAACTTAATGCTGATGTGGATTCCCGTAAAGTTGATGTGGCACGCCTCACCGGCTAATCAAACGACAACATCTCTAATTACCTTAAACGATGTCGTTTTCCACGATTTTAGGCAAATTACAATTTCTAGTTTTATATATTTGTCGATTAGGGCTTCAAATGTCCTCATTTCTTCTCCCAAATTTTCTCATCTCAGTTGAAATTCTTGTTCCATAAATTCTCATTTGCAGCAAAAATCTTTGAACTGATGGATTCTTCTTCTCAAACGGGACGACTGAGCTCATACAATTTTCCCTTACCTCCAAAATTCTGCAGATGCGAAGAACCAGAGCCGTGCATCTTGCAGGCTTCAAATAGTGTGACTAATCCGGAGAGGCGCTACTTCTCATCATGTACAAAAATACCCACATCAAGTATCTTGTACTCTTTAAAATATACTTTTATTTAAGAGTAAAATTTTGAAGTAGCCAAAATGAAGCATAAAACACAATTTATGGCCACACATTGAAAAAATCCAAAATAAGTGTCATAAGTGCCAACGGAAATCCAAAATAAAACCAAGTAAAATGGTCATTTTGGCACTTATGGCACTAATAGTGCCATAAGTGTCATACGTGCAGCACAAATACAGACACAACAACTTATGAAACAGGCGGAGAGGAGAATTGGCCGGATGAAAGTTCACGTCGCAGGTGAGATAGAGAGAGAGAGAGAGAGGATGAAAGCTGAATCATGTGTATGTGCTGCTGCATCCCTAAATCTGGATCCGGGTCAAAGGAAGCTGTTGGATCTGTTGGAAGGGTAGATTAGGTAGAGCACATAAAAGATGGCCAAATATTGATATTTCAACAAATTGAGCTGTTGGATCTGTTGGAAGTCAATTGCAACAAATTGAAAGGTAGTTCAAATTTTTGCTACAATTAAAAAGATTGTCAAAAAACCAGATTTTTGTATAAAGTGGGGTATTTTCATGCAATTTGTCGTCCGACGAGGCATGCCACATCAACTTTAAGGGAATCCACATCAGCATTAAGTTGGCCGGAAAATTACTCCGGAAGTCAATTGCAACAAATTGAAAGGTAGTTCAAATTTTTGCTACAATTGAAAAGATTGTCAAAAAACCAAATTTTGGTATAAAGTGAGGTATTTTCATGCAATTTGCCCTTTAAAATAAAATATGCTAGGAAACATTTTCACAAACCGGCATCATTCAATTTCTCGGTAAAAATAAACCGCACTTGCTTTGGAAACTTAATCAAAATTCCAAGTGCTAAAGTCTCGAATAAAAATCATAATAACTTGGTCATAATGACACACGTAACAGAAATCACATAATCAATCAGTCACGTAAGTTCACATAACATCACATCAAAGCAGTCGGCAAACACAGACAACCTAGACGTCTCTCTGACCGACTCTTTTCATCAAGGTTTCTCACTCTTTCTTTCTCGACTCTATTTCCAACTCATTATTCCTATTTTCTTAATAGGACAGTCAAACTCTGATAATTCGGTATCTGGTAACTCTATTCCCGGTAGTTAAAAATAAAACAAGATCTCAGTTCAATTCAATCAGCATTTCTATCTCAACTCATTTCTCAAATCTCATCACTCAAACTCCATCATTGGTTTGTCCACTCGTAACTCTAGTTAAAAGACAATCTGTCTTATCTGCTTAAAAAAAAAGTCTCACATCTCGACATCTCAGTACTCTCAATAGTGTTAAGACACTATCTCACAACATAAGGAAAAGTACGGGGTATTACACTATGACACCTGTTAACTGAAAAGAGTTTTGACTAAACAGGGTTGACGACTGATACTGAAAACTCTTCAGTAAGGAGTTATCAGTTAAGTTACTGGAACTTAACTGATGCACGTAAGGGCTTCAGTCAAGTTTGCTAAAACAGAGATGATAACACTCTTCCTGACTATCAGAGGATAGATCAGTCAGACTGATATCATACGCAGCGGAAATAACTTAGTTTTGTAATAGCCTCGGTTGAGCATGTTGTTAGTCTTAGGTTTCTCTTTGCAGTTATTCAGTATTCAATTTATCAATTGAAACAACACAAGTAAGAATGTAAAACTGAAAGCTGCAAATAACACTGAGACTTTTACGTGGTTCGGAAAACACTTTCTACATCCACGGTCGGTTGATCAGACCAACAATCCACTCCGCAAGTGCTTAACTGGTGCACTGCAAACCGAACCGTGTGCTTGCCGGGTGCACACAACCGTACCACTGAAGATTTCACTCTTTAGTACCCACACTTCACTCGTGTCGGATTTCTCACTCCTAGCACAACCCGTGCTAAGATCACTCAGAGTCAGAGTACCTTCCTAAACTCCGAAACACTCAAACACTCGACTCTTTCTCTCGAAAGGAAGTTTGAACACTTGCCAACTATACTTCAAAGAACAAGTTCTTTGGAGCAAGTTTGACCTAGGCTTCTGGGTAAACAGAGGTTTGCCTAAGGTCTAAGAGAATGTGTGTAATCAGCAGTGACTGATTTTTGGCTTTGGAATTCTCTTCTTCGATTCAAGCTTTGAGGAGTTTAAGCTTTTGGCTGAGAAACTATTTTGGCAGAGTTTCAGCTTATGTCGTTGAATCGATGAAGATTGAAGTGATCCTCGAACGCTATTTATAGGAGAGGTCTTGAATAGATCCGTTGGCGAAGAACGTCTTCAAGATTTCTTTCGTTGGAGAGCATTTCGAAACGAACTCTAACACTTGAGTTCAAACAGTTCTAGTCTATTACAATTAAGACCTATGGATTTTGGTATCATCAAAACAAGGATTGGGATATTCCACAAGGTTCCTAACAATTTCCCCCCTTTTTGATGATGCCAAAACCATACAGCAGTTCTAGACAAACAAAAAGACTGAACTCGGAGCACAAGTTCTAAAACGAGGTGAATACAATCCCCCCTTAACAATAGAACCTAAAAACTTGTACTTCGAGTCAAGAACGCAACAGTTCTAAAACAAAATAAGGAAAAGATAGTAAAACATTAATCAGAGCCTGGACAAAGAGTCATTGTCTTCAGGTTGAGATCAAAAAGAAGTTCTTTTCATTAAAAGTAAGACTGATAAGCCATCAGTCGAGGTACAGAGCAAGACATACATTGGAGTAAAAAGAAAAATAAAAACATCATGGGAAACACATGGACTCCAGCAGTCTGCTTCGCTGCACCTTGAACTTCTTGATCTTCATCTTCTGTCTTCGTGTTCCTAAGCTTGTTCCACTCTCACTTGTTTTCCGTTGGTTTGAGGTCTTTACTGGAACGTTATCCTTACAACTTCTGGTGATCCTTTTGCTGTCCCATCTTCAGTCAAGAAAGAAGATACAGGAAAAACCTTAGAGAAGGTTTCTTTCTGACTTCTGACTTTCCCCCTTTTTGGCAACATAAAAAAGAGAGCTGATGATGGAAGCTATGATCAGACGGTACCCAACTCCTAGTCTCAGAAGCTCTTGAGAAGATTCGAGAATAGGATGAGTCCAGAGATGCAGAAGAGGAAGACGCCAGTTGGGAGGTGAGGTGAGGAGGGATACGGAGAAGTGGAGAAGGACGAGAAGATGAGGTTGAGAAGATGGAAGAGAGAAGGGATGAGGATGGAGAAAGATGGAGAGAAATGAAGAAGGGTGTGAGAAGGAAGAATCGAGTCAGTGGCAGCTGAGAAAACTAACACCGTCGATTCGCCAGCACGAGGTCTTTGAAGAATAGAGCTTGTGCGGCTGAAGATGCCGGCCGACAACGAGAGAAGTCTCGTTGTTGTTGCATGCCAGGGAGTAGTGCAATATCTGCGATAAGGATGATCTCCTCCAGAAGCTGTGAAGCTTCTTGGCGCCAGGCATGAGGATGGAAGACACTCCCTTCGCTGGATACAAGTGAGGGTAGAGCAAACTTTGACGTCGGAGAGACGTTGAGATCCAGTGGAAGGGTCTGGTGAAGACCAAGTATGTGAGCGTCATTCTCCCACTCCATGACTTTGTAGTCATTGATTTCTCCTTTTGTCGGAACAAATTTTCTCTGCAAACTTTGGAAAGATTGGAAATTTTTCTCATAGTGAAGGCTGTGGAGAGTTGTAAGTTGATGCAGAAAAATATGTGAAGACATCATGGTATAAATAGACAAATTTTACCAAGTAAGAAGATGAAAAATTTGTCAAAAACTGTGCCTAAAATGTTTTTGAAGTAAAAATTCACATCCGCCGTCACTGCAGGGGACTGAAGCTTCAAAAGGTAAGAGATATCATTGCATTAAATCATGTCAATGAGGTTCTCAAGAAATTTGATCAGAGAGGCAAAAGGTTGGAAAGATTTTTAGAAAAGATCAGGACAAGTTCAATCAAAAACAGATTTTCCTTTTAAAATATTTATCCTTCTCGGATATTCCATTTTCCAACAATCAGTTAAAGATTTTGAAAGAAACTGATCAGCTAGAGAAAGATTTTGAAAATAAAACACAAAGCTCTTAACTGATATAACTGATTTTAAATAGTAAGCTTTAAAAATATTTACTGATCGACTGATCATCGTAGTCAGTCGATACCACTTGATCCTGGTTGATTTATCAAGATGACTTCTCTTCAGATGAGCGCTTGTCTTCATTGCTTTCCACGTCAGCGGTCGTAGAACAGCAGTTGGTTGACCACCAGTCAGCTTGACTGTTTGAGAAAATCTTCAAACACAGCATCACTCTTCTGGGTTGATGAGGCCGATCCTTCCACACAGATCGTTGAACCTTTTTTCTAGAAGAGCCTTGGTCAGCAAGTCCGCTCTCTGAACAGCAGTTGGAATCCATTCAATAGAGATGTCCTTCTTTTCGACGTGATCACGAATGAAGTGATGTCGAATAGCAATATGATTGACTCTGGTGTGATGAACTGGATTCTGGGATATTGCAATAGCACTGGAGTTGTCGCAATAGATTGGGACTTCCTTTTCGTCTATCCCATAGTCCTTCAACTGTTGGACTAACCATAAGAGTTGTGAATAGCAGCTTCCGGCAGCAACATATTCAGCTTCAGTTGTGGAGGTGGCGACTGAAGTCTGCTTCTTTGAAAACTATGAAATTAGCTTGTTGCCTAGGAATTGACAGGTTCCGGAGGTTGATTTGCGATCAATTTTGCATCCAGCAAAATCCGAGTCTGAATATCCGGTGAGCTTGACTGATTTCATGTGCTGAATACCGAACTTGGCTATCAATTCCTTGGCATACTTGGAGTGACTGATCAGTATTCTTTCGCTGGTCTGCTTGACTTGCAATCCTAGAAAGAAATTCATTTCTCCCATCATGGACATTTGGAATTTGTTGGTCATGATGTCAGCAAACTTCTTGCACATGCATTCGGATTAGGATCCGAAAATTATGTCATCGACATAAATCTGAACAAGCAAGAAATCTTCTCCTTCTTTGAGAGTGAACAACGTTCTGTCCACAGATCCTTTCTTGAAACCTTGTTCAACAAGATACTCAGAGATAATATCATACCATGCTCTTGGAGCTTGGTTCAAAGCCATAGAGCATTTTCTTCAGCTTGTACACCTTTTCTGGTCATGCAACCTCAAATCCTGGAGGTTGTTCCACGTAGACTTCATCGGTGAGAACTCCATTGAGAAATACACACTTCACATCCATTTGGTGTACCTTGAATCCTTTGTGAGCTGCGAAGGCTAAGAAGAGTCTGACTGCTTCCAATCTGGCAACTGGAGCAAACGTTTCATCGTAGTCGATTCCTTCTTCTTGACTGTAACCTTTTGCTACAAGCCTTGCTTTATTTCTCACAACATTTCCTTCTTCGTCTTTCTTATTTTTGAAAATCCATTTCAAACCAATCATCTTTGCATCGTCTGGTCGATCCACAAGCTCCCAACCTGAATTCCAGTTGAATTCATTGAGTTCTTCTTGCATTGCGATGACCCATTGAGTGGACTTCAGAGCTTCTTCGACATCCTTGGGCTCTGTAGATGATAAGAAACAGCTGAAATTCTTATCTTCGTTGATGCAGTTCTAATTGATATCAAAGACGAGGTTGCACATAGATCTTCGAGTCTTGACACCATCTGATGGTTCTCCAATGATGTTCTCCTTTGAATGAAGTTCAAACCATCTTCGATACTTCTTGATCTCTTCTTGTGATGGTGGGGCTTCTTCAGTCAGAATGGTTCTGAAGTGTTGAGCACCTTCTGGAGCAGGGGAGAGTTAAGCTGGAGCTGCTTCGGCATGTTCAACTCGTTCTTCAGCAACTGGAGTTCCCCCTTGACTGATGCTATTTGCATTGGCTCCAGTCTGAGCTTCAGACCTTTGGCTGATCTTCTGATACTGAAGCTTCTCAGTATCTTCATCTTTTCTTGGTCCCCACACCAAGACAGTAGAAGACTCGGTGTTGTCGATTTCAACTTTGGAAACTTCAGTGTTCTCAACACATCTTTTAGTTTCCTGTTCCCTGAAATCATCTGTAGACTCATCAAAGACAATATGTGGTGTTTCTTCAACACAAAGAGTTTGAGAATTAAACACTCGATAGGCTTTGCTGGATCGTTCTGTTCCAGAGTATCCAAGAAAGATTCCTGGATCAGCCTTGCTATCAAACGTGTTTAACCTTTTCTTATCATTGTTATGGATGAAACACCTAGAACCGAAAGCATGAAAATATGCAATCGAAGGCTTCTTGTTCTTCCATAGCTCGTATGGAGTTTTTCCATGTCTTTGAGTGAGGAATGAGCGATTCTGCGTGTAGCATGCGTTGTTGACTTCCCAAAACTTCAAGGGGAGTTTTGATTCGGCTAGCATCGTCCTTGCTGCTTCCTTCAAATACATGTTTCTTCTTTCTGCAACTCCATTCTGTTGAGGAGTTCTTGCTGCAGAAGTTTGATGACTGATTTTTTGTTCCTCACAATACTCACGAATGACAGTATTGAGGAACTCAGTCCCACGATCTGATCTGATGCTGATGATGTTGATTTCCTTTTCGACGCTCAGTCTTCTCAGCAGCTTTGGCAATTCCTCCAGTGTCTCTTTCTTGGTGTAGAGAAAGATAACCCAAGTATATCGTGAATAATCATCCACAACAACTAAGGTATACTTCCTACCGTTGTAGCTTCTTGGAGAGATTGAGCCAAACAGATCCATGTGAAGTAGTTGAAGAATTCTTTCAGAGGAGTGTCCTAACTTTGACTTGAATGACGTCCTTGTCTGTTTTCCTCTTTGACATGCTTCACATTCTTGCTTCTTCTGGAACACAATAGAAGGCAGACCTTCTACCAGTTGATGTTTAGCAAGCTTGTTGATCGTCTTGAAATTGAGGTGGTTGAGTCTCCTGTGCCACAGCCAGTTGAGCTCCGAGTTATTTTTGCTGATGAGACACGTTTCTGGTGGGCTGTCTTCCCATGAGACGACATAGAGACTTCCTTGTTTGAATTCTTTCAGAACCACCTTCTTTTGATTGTTTCTAACAGTTAATTCATCCTTTTTGATCTTCACTGTGAAGTCGCTGTCACAAAATTGACTCACAGACAACAGATTATGTTTAAGACCAGAAACAAAGCTAACATTACTGATACTGGCGTTACCCATGTTGAGCACACCATAGCCTTTTGTTTCTCCGATTGAGTTGTCTCCGAATGCAACTTTGGATCCAACTTTCTCAACATACTGAGATAGATATTCTTTGTAGCCCGTCATGTGCTTCGAGCAAGCCGCTATCCAGATACCATGTCCTGATTGAAGCTTTAACTTCTTCCTTCTTTTTATGTTTTCTGATTTTGACCTGCAAGGAAGAGTTACTTCAGGTACCCAATCAAGATTTGGGTCCTTCAATGTTAGCTCGAGTTTCCTTTGGAATCCATATCTGCTTCAGAACTGGTCTGGCTGATCTCTTGCGCTTTGCTGATCGTCTGATTGAAGTAGTTGGTGCTTCAGTTGGCACATGAACATTCTTATGTTGAGCTTTCCTTTTGAAGGCCTCACTCTTGTAGGAGTTCTGTCTGATGATTTGTTGAGGTCATCATGCAGTCCTTGACTGTTTCTTCCAGTTTGTGATTGGGCCTCTTGATTTCATGAGATGCTCTATCACATTCTGAGTTGGAGATTCTGAGCTTTTCTTCTAGTCGACTGTTCTCCATGATTAGCTGATCAAGACAAGTTTCATCCGGAAAGTAGATGATTGTCTGATTCTTAGCTCGTTCATCCTTGATCTCCTTTTCCATTTTCTGATTCTGCTTGAGGAGATCTTCGAACATTTTCCTCAACTGACAGTGATCAGTCATGAGCTGATCGAACTCGTCAGTTTCATCGGCTGAGTTTTCTCCAGATTCTGAGTAGTCTCCTGAAATCATTAGGAAGTTATCAGTACAAGGAGTCTTTGAATGAGAGATTACCTCTGAGCCATTCATTCCATTGTCGTAGCTGTTGTCGGCCACGCTTTCAGATCCATTGGCCATCAGGGCTTGGCTCTCATCATCTGAGCTGGTAGAGTTGAAGTCGAATGATTCTGATGTGTCTTCGGAAGACTCAGCATCGTCAGCAACCATCGCTTTCTTCTTCATAAAGCTGCGATCCTTCTTGGCTTTCAGCTCTTTGCGCTCAGATTGAGTCAGTTCAGGGCATTCATTTCGAAAGTGCCCTTTCTTTCTGCATCCAAAGCATTCCATGTATTTGATGTCGTAAGTGGCTGACTTTCTTTCTCAGCTTCGATCAGTGGAATGTCTGGAGTTGCTTTATCTTTCCTTTCCTTTGTAGTGCTGCTTGTGGAACCTTCTGTACTTGCGGAATTTGGACTCCATCTTGTTGAATCTTTCAGCCAACAAAGCATATTGACTGAAGAAGTCCTCAAGGTTGAGTTCCGCTGGTTCCTTCGTTTACTTCTTGCTTTCTCTCGCTGAAGCTTTCAGTGCTGCTCCTCTTGAGGTTGATGGACCATCTTCGTCTGATCCTCCAGCCTTCTTGATTCCAAGATTTCTCTGGATGTCGAACTCATTTGCCAAGAGATCAGAGAAAAGCTTGTTTGTTGGGAGCTGACTGAATCCAGGCTTATTCTGATGAGCGACTGAGTAGATCTGCCATTCTCCTCGTGGCAGTGCTCGAAGAATCATCAAGTTGATTTCTCGTTGAGTGTACTTATCTTTCAAGATGGATTGAACTTCATTCAGGATTTGATTGAATCTGAGTTCCATCTCTTCGACAGATTCATTCTTGAGCATGAGGAAGGAGTCGAACTTTTGGCAAGCTATGGATAGCTTATTCTCCTTGATTTCCTCGGAACCTACGCACATTCTTTCAAGAATGTCCCACATCTCCTTTGCAGTTCCGCACTTGATGATCTTCATGACATGCTTGTCAGGAACGGTGTCGGAGATGATGCTTTTGGCGAGGTTGTCTAGCTCATCTTGCTTCCTTTCTTCTGTGGTGAAGTCTGCCTTTTGCTTGGCCTGGACCTCATCGTAAGGATTCTGATTTGGATCAACATGAACTCTTTTGATGGTTTCGGTGATAGTGAGTGGTCCGTTGGTGATGACTTCCTACATTCGACAATGTTGGGCGGTGAGGAAGCTTTCAAGCCGAAACTTCCATATGTCGTATTTTTCAATACTAAACATAGGTAGAGATGATAATCTGCTGTAGTTAGTCTCCATCAAAAAGAGAGAACAGATAACAACAGATAGAGAAAATAACAAGCACTTTTTGAAAGAGAAAAGTTTTTCGAGACCTTTGAGAAAAAGGATCTAGTTCAATTAGAACCTAATCAGAAACAGAGTGTTCTTGCGAACAACCTGTTCTGATACCAATTGTTAGGTCCGGAGGGTCTCGAATAGGTGTTAGGGGGGAGGGGAGAATACACCTATCGGCTATTTTTCTCCTCTAAAACAGAGGGATCTCAAGATAGAGATCTAAACGAAACTTTACAAGCAAACTATGACACCTGTTAACTGAAAAGAGTTTTGACCAAACAGGGTTGGCGACTGATACTGAAAACTCTTCAGTAAGGAGTTATCAAAGAAACTTTGAGAGGATGCCAAGTTCATTGCAGACAGGATGGCTGAACTCCGCAAACTTGCGAACAGTGGATCCATGTGCGTATCGTCGTATCTGAACCAACTTTCGAACACACGCCTACGGTTGTTGTGGATATAAAGGACTATATACAATATCTAGATGATTTCCTAGCATGGGTTGATACTGTATTGGCTAAAGCAGATACCAAGAAGAAATCCATCAAAATCAAAGAAGATGAAATCCCAAAGTTTGATTTGTCCATTGCTGATGATGAGGCTGTCTTATGGAACGAGGTGATTCATTATGTATTACAGTCTTTACAATTAAATGTGTTGTGGTTTATTACATATCGGGTCTCATGCTTTCCATTTTATTATACACTCAGTTGTTATGTACATTACACAGACACCAGGTTTATCAACAACACCTCCGTCATCCATCAAAATGAAGAATGTGCAGGTATGATTTTTAATATGTATAGACCACTACGTTAAGATCAGATTAAACATACAATCATAATTCATTTAAATATATTAAAGTGTGGGTGTTAAAACATAGGTTATATATATTATATGGTGTGCTTCGTTTAACGAACAACGCTCTACGTACGTTGTTATATTTAGTGTAGATTTATAATTTTTAAACTTACAAAGGAAGTCTATTTGAATAATGATTTGTTAAGCCAAGCATATTTTTTTCTCTTCATCAATTGTTAGTCAAAGAAAAAAATAATAAAAAATTCTCCTTCTTTCTTTAAAGTCTGATTCTTCAGTACTTGTTCCCGTAAATTCTCTGTCCAGTCACGGATTAAACTATGTAATTTATAGATTTATTTGTGGAGAAGATCATTCTCTGTTCGAATACGCTGAAAGAAGCGTTTCTGGTATGGCAGTACATCAGGATCGACCAATTGGAAGAAATGGCAGTCGCCTTCCTGTGTTCAACAGGATAAACAGTCGACAAATGATTAATAGTCTCAAAAAGTATAACCCAAAACTTAGAAGAGGAAAAAATAAAAACATGGCTACTAACTTACCGTTTTGCACTTGCAACATAGAAATCTTCGATACGGATTGTCGAAAGATTTAGACGTCTTCATATCTGCTGGCCACTTATGGTAACAATTAGTTCGGTTATTATCATTGTTCTGTGTCATTTTTCCAGATCTAGAATATGGTGGGTTCATGGGTATTGGACGAAACGTTTTACCCTAAGAATCCAAAAGATTCATTCAACAGTATTGGATGTTTTTTCTTTTTTTACATGCTGTTATTTTTTTTTGTTTATACGTCACAAATTCTTAGTATACATTGAATTAAAACTGATTATTGTTTACAATTTAGTAAATAAGGATTTTGGTGTTAGATAGAAAACATGTATAAATATATGGACCCTTTTAGTATATATTCAAATAAAGAAATTTTGAAGTCCATAAGTCTTTAATTGTCAACCACCGGGTGTAAGTGCATTTATTGTGGAAATCATTAGTTCGATGTTCTAGAAATTATCGAATTATTTCGCCGTTTTCAAGAATGTTAATTACTTCAACATTTTATCCTCGTCTGATTTTTTTCACACAGTGATCCGCTTAATGTTCGAAAACTTGGATGCTAATTATTAGAACTATCGTGACAAAAAATTCTATACACCTTAATTTTTAGGGTAAATATCATTTTAAACCCTAAATTATTTTCGCACTATCAATTATATTCTGAACTATTGAAAATAATTTTTTAAACCTTGAACTATCAATTTTGTATCAATTGTACCATTCATTCATTTTTTTAGCTTCAAAAATTTGACCTGGCTCACCGGATACCACAATGTATTTGTTATTATTCTTTTTTTTTTTACTTATATTATATAAAACGACATGATTATATGCATTACTCATTAAAAATTCAAGAGATGAAAAATGGATAAAGGGTGCCATTGATACAAAATTGATGGTTCAAGGTTTAAAAAATTATTTTCAATAGTTCAGGATATAATTGATAGTGCGAAAATAGTTTAGGGTTTGTTGGGAACTTAATGGAATATTCTGATCCTTGTTTTGATGATACCAAAATCCATAGGCCTTAATTGTAATAGATTAGAACTGTTCGAACTCAAGTGTTAGAGTTCTTTTCTAGTTTAGTTTGTTGTTCTGAAGACTGAAGGACTAAGGACTGAAGACTGAATACTGAAGTTGCCAACTGAAGTATCAGTTGAAGAATCAGTCATGAACTGATTACTTAATGCGTGCCACGTGGAATCGGCGGACTGATACTAAAGTCAAGTATCAGTTAAACATTCTTCCTCGGACTGAACCTCCAACGTTCAAAGGAAGCCACGTACTCCAAAAAGTACAGCCGCATTAAATGCAGAGATCTCAGGATCATCCTTTCTCTGCAGAGGTCATTCCTATTTGGTGGCTACTTTATCAGAGACGTCGCATCTCTTGCTCCTCAACATAGCCGTTCTCACCAAACAAGAAATCTCGAAGATTGAAGCCTCAGCCCAAATTCAAATTGCTCTCCAACGGAAGAAATCTTGAATAACTTCTCCGCCAACGGATCTATTCAAGATGTCTCCTATAAATAGCGCTCGAGGATCACTTCAATCTTTACCGATTCAACGACATAAGCTGAAACTCTGCCTAAATTATTTCTCAACCAAAGCTTAACTTCTCCAAAGCTTGAATCGAAGAAGATAATACCAATGCCAAAAATCAGTCACTGCTGATTACATATATTCTCTTAGACCTTAGGCAAACCTCTGTTTACCCAGAGCCTAGGTCAAAACTAACTCTAAAGAACTTGTTCTTTGAAGTTTAGTTGGCAAGATTTCAAACCTCCCTTCGACCGATAGAATCGAGTGTTTGGGTTGAAAATGAGTTCAGGAAGGTACTCTGACTCCGTGAGATCCTAGTGCCAGTTCGTGCTAGGAGTGAGAAATCCAACAAGGTGTGTTGGTACTGAAGATTGGATCTTCAGTTGATTCGGTTGTGTGCACCCAGCAAAGCACACGGATAGGTTTGCAGTGCACCCGTAAGCACTTGCAGAGTGAAGTTGTTGGTCTGATCAACCGACCGTGGATGTAGGAAGTGTTTTTCGAACCACGTAAAAATCTTTGTGTTATTTACAGCTTTCAATTTTACTTTCCTACTTGTGTTCTTACCTTTGATAAACTGAATACTGATTAATTGCAAAGAGAAACTCAAGACTAACAACGTGCTCAACAAAGGCTATTACGAAACAAAAGTATTTCCGCTGCGTATGTTATCAGTCTGACCGATCTATCCTCTGATAGTCAGGAAGACTTATAACGTCCCTGTTTTAGCAAACTCGACTGAAGCCTTACGTGCATCAGTTAAGTTCTTGTGATTTAACTGATAACTCATTACTGAAGAGTCTTTCAGTATCAGTCGTCAACCCTGTTTTGGTCAAAACTCTTTTCAGTAAACAGGTGTCTGAGTTTGTGTGTAAAGTTTCGTTTTGATCTCTATCTTGAGATCCTTCTGAAATTAAAAATAGCCTATAGGTGTATTCCCCCCATACACCTATTCGAGACCCTCCGAACCTAACAGGGTTTAAAGTGATATTTACCCTAATTTTTAATACAATGTTCCAAAATTATTTCGAATGAAAAATGACATAAAATTTGTAAATGAATAATTGATACCAATGCAATATATGTGAGATGTGACAATTAAATTAATAAAATATTTTGTGTAACAATACTAATTAAAATTTCATATCTGTAGTTTTAGATTCCCGATAAGGCAACCTACCACCCATTCCACATAAATGTTTAAATATTTAAAAAGGTTCAGCTAGTGCTTTTCAAGTTCAAAATTGTTCGAAAATGAAAACATGGATTAGGGCTTTCCGACTCTTCTTACCATGATCTCAATCTGCCTGATAAACTGTATTAATCATATTTTTTGAAGATTCGACGCTAAAGTGGGTTGGTATACGCCTAGATTAGCACTATATTTCTGCGCGGAAAGAGTTCATATTGCTTTTCATCTATCGGTAGGTGATGATTGTTAATATTTTATTTTTTATTCGAATTGTGAAATTAACCTGGTATTCAATGCATGTTACGGTTGAGTTTTTGTATTTTTTGTTGTTTTCGATTTGTATAATTAGTTACATTTAACCTGCGAACATTTTGAGTAGTTTTTGAGGCGAGGTAATGTTTCTGTAGGACCCACGTTCAATTTCTAACTGATATTTTGGGGTAACCCTTAAAAAAAATCGTTGCTGGTGTTTTATGATAGTTATGTTGGGGTAAAAATTCGAAACCACTTAATATCATCCCACTTTTGCGTAAACTATATCTGTGATCCTGGTGTTTTGTCTTATCCGTCGAACAACCAAGGATTTTAATGAACATTTATATGTGAAATTCCAAGTATACTCTTACTATACCGTGTGTTTTTTTTCATTAATTTTTAAATGTTTTTTGAAATTTAGATGAAGATGACGGACGAACTAAAGACAGATGCGTCAAAGCATGATGGGAAAATTCTAAAAAATCTCTAATGAACATTTGTTTGATTTTTGGACATCATTTTGGTTGACTATGTAATTTTATGTTTATACAGTCACAGGTAAGGATCCACGCAAAGAATGGACGAAATCAGATAAGGAAATAGAGATAGAATGCGAAATTTTAGGTAAGTGTGAACATAAGCTATTTAACACTAAACATATATAATTATAATTGTGTGGCATACATGATTTTGACTGAAATCAATTGTCAATGTTTATATTCATTGGTTCTGTTAAAGACGGGAACACTAATTATGGCATTTAATATTTTCACGATGCAGACGAAGTATCCACAACACAGCCGGTGAAGAGAGTGACAAGGTCATCCGTTAAGATTGAATCAAGTAAAAATAAAGGTACTTAATTGATTGTAGCAACTATTATGTGTTACCATGATAGTGTGCTATGTTATCAATATCAAACTATACTGCTTATTTGTTTGAATAGACATCAATGAAGAAGAAGCCGACTTCAACAATGTTGTGAATAAGAAAAAAGGGGAAGGAACTTCATGGTAAATTTTCTTTGAACTTGTTTTAATGAATAACCACTATACTGATTATCCATTATCTATATTTTAATGAATGAACATTTCCTACATAAATAAATATTGAAATGTAAATTAATTTTTTTTAGTTAATATATATATATATATATATATATTAAAGGAGTTGATTTTTTTTAAACAGATCTGGAAGAAAAAGAACATGATACGATTGATCCGGTAGAAAAGGAAAAGGGGACGGAACATGAAGGTAAAATGTATATGTTTAAAATTATTTTAACTTTTTTTTTTTTTTAAATGAATAAACATTCACACATGAAATATATATCGAAGTTTAACTTCAATATGTTTTATTGTCATATATGTGATTCCATTATTGAAGGGTTTGACTGTGTATTTAAATAGCACCCAACAAAAAGTCACATGGATGCACCAAGGTGTTAGATAAAGGAATTGAGAGTGAACAACAAGGTAAATAATGGTTATACGTTATTATACCTTACCAATTATACCTACCTAAATATATATTGAAGTTAAAATTCAATATGTTCTATTAGTATATTTATGTATGTATTTATAATATGTCATGCCTTTTTTACTAAAAATTAGAACCCGAAAAAAAGGAGACGATACCAACAAGTTGGTAGAAAAAGAGAAGGGGGCGCAACATGAAGGCAAATATCTTTTGAACTTATTATACCTCGGAAAATATATATTGAATTTGAATTTCACTATTTTGCATTAGCATATATATGTACGTATGTGTAAATTTAACTTTAAAAAAAAAAATTAGAACCAAATGAAGAAGAAGAAGACAACAGTAAATTGGAAAAAAAATAAAGGGAAAGGAACATCAAGGTAAGTATGTTTTTAACTCAGAATACGTTTTTTATTTGTTTATAATGAACAAACATTCGTACATAACCATTTATAGAACTTAAAATTCATTATGTTTTACTGTTATATATATTTCTCTATACACTGAAGGGGCTGATCTTTGTTTTAAAATAGTACCAAGTGGAAAAGAAGACGAATCAAGCAAGGTGGTAAAAAAAAGAAAGGTGAAGAAGCGTCAAGGTAATTCCATTTTTATAGACACTAAAACTCAATACATTGCAATATTTTGAAAAGACAATATTAGTGAACGGACGTTGATATGCTTAGAATCTAGAGTTAATGTTTGCAAATATAAATGTATATGCTTTTAAAAAAAAAAAAAAAAAAACTGTCCATTTCAGTGGAACCATGCATAAGAACAAGGGGGGCGAAGAGGCCAAGGCTGTCGTTCAAAGAAAAAATCACTAAATCTGAAGGTATCCTATGGTTGTTCAATTATATGACCTATTTGTATATTTTTATATGCTCTGTATGTAATGAATGTTGACAACAATGTTATGATAATTAGGTGTCAAGATTAAAGCTGAGGGTCCTAGCATAAAGGTTGAAGACCGTAAACGGAAGACATATCGATGTACTAAATTTTATTCATTTTTTTACCTCTGTAATTTTTTGGGTAAATAACATATTTAACATGTTGTCAAACATTTTATTTTTATTTCCCCAGCTACTGGGAAGAAGATTGTTTCGCATGGTGTCGATCCTGAAAGTGAGAATGTACGAGCCGATGGTGAAGAAAAATATGGACCTGATGACTTTATTTCAATTCACACAAGGTCTACAACATCAGCTTTTCATGATTCAATTCGGCGATTGAATCATGCTCAATGCGCAGCTGTACGTGATATGGGGTTTGGTCACTTGCTTCAGCTTCGAGTGAAGGGCATACCGTCGAAGCTTGCATATTGGGTGATTGATCACTTTGATAGTGATAAATCAGATTTCAAGTTGATGTTACAGCACAGGGTTAAGGTTACTGAAGAAGACATTTTCAAAATTTACGGTTTCCCGAGAGGACCTGAAAAAATTGAAACGTTACGGGGTTCAGCAAATAGTCAGTTGATGGACGAGTGGATTACTTCATTCAATGTTGACGATAAAGAAAAAATAAAGATCAAGTTGGTAATAGCGAAAATGCTTAATGAGATAGATGGAGGTGTTTGGTTTAGGAGGAACTTCCTGTTAGTCATGTCATTTTGTTTGATTGAAAGCGGATCGAACGGAATGGTTCCACCGTATATTCTTCAAGTGTTGGACGACGTAACCATGGTGAGCAGATTGAACTGGTGCGAATATACGTTGCGGGCATTGATAGAACAAAAGGAAAATGGTTAAAGAATAAAAGATCAACTTTCACAGGACTACTCCTATTCCTAATTGTAAGCTAATTTGTACAATTAGTTATACTTTTATACTTGTAGCAATAACTAGTTATACTTTTATAATTTGCTCGTGTTAACTCATATCTATTTTGTATTTTTACAGCTGTTCTATGTAGATAGGTTGGAGCTCGAAAATGACAATATTAAGCGATCAATTCCAGTTTTGAACTGGAGCAGCAATGATCTATATATATGGTATGACACTTTCGCTGAGATGACACTTTCGCAGAGATTAATTGATATGGTATGCGTAAGTAACTGTATCTAACGTATCCATATATCAAATCTTCCATAATAACAAAAGATACGGTAGTGATATTTTATGGAAACATTCGGTTACGAATATAAGAAAAATACAAACTTGCCCCCGTAAATATTAATCAGCGACTATATGGAGAATTAATGACAACCGTCTGATTCCTCAAATTGAACGAACAAGATGCAGTCTTCTTGAGGAATCAGACGGTTGTCATTAATTCTCCATATAGTCGCTGATTAATATTTATGGGGGCAAGTTTGTATTTTTCTTATATTCGTAACCGAAGGTTTCCATAAAATATCACTACCGTATCTTTTGTTATTATGGAAGATTTGATATATGGATACGTTAGATACACTTACTCACGCATACCATATCAATTCATCTCTGCGAAAGTGTCATACCATATATATAGATCATTGCTGCTCCAGTTCAACAAAACTGGAATTGATCGCTTAATATTGTCCTTTTCGAACTCCAGCCTATCTACATAGAACAACTGTAAAAATACAAAATAGGTATGAGTTAACATGAGCAAATTATAAAAGTATAACTAGTTATTGTTACAAGTATAAAAATATAACTAATTATACGAGTTAGCTTACAATTAGCAATAGGAGTGGTTCTGTGAAAGTTGATCTTTTATTCTTTAACCATTTTTCCTTTTGTTATATCAATGCCCGCAACGTATATTCGCACCAGTTCAATCTGCTCACCATGGTTACGTCGTCCAGCACTTGAAGAATATACGGTGGAACCATTCCGTTCGACCCACTTTCAATCAAACAAAATGACATGACTAACCGGAAGTTCCTTCTAAACCAAATACCTCCATCTATCTCATTAAGCATTTTTGCTATTACCAACTTGATCTTTATTTTTTCTTTATCGTCAACATTGAATGAAGCAATCCACTCGTCCATCAACTTACTATTTGCTGAACTCCGTAACGTTTCAATTTTTTCAAGTACTCTCAGGAAACCGTAAATTCTGAAAATGTCTTCTTCAGTAACCTTAACCTTGTGCTCTAACATCAACTCGAAATCTGATTTATCACTATCAAAGTGATCAATCACCCAATATGCAAGCTTTGAAGGTATGCCCTTCACTCGAAGCTGAAGCAAGTGACCAAACCCCATATCACGTACAGCTGCGCATTGAGCTTGATTCAATCGTCGAATTGAATCATGAAAAGTTAATGTTGTAGACCTTGTGTGAATTGAAATAAAGTCATCAGGTCCATATTTTTCTTCACCATTGGCTCGTACATTCTCACTTTCAGGATCGACACCATGCGAAACAATCTTCTTCCCAGTAGCTGGGCAAATAAAAATAAAATGTTTGACAGCATGTTAAATATGTTATTTAGCCTAAAAAATTACAGAGGTAAAAAAATGAATAAAATTTTGTACATCGATATGTCTTCCGTTTACGGTCTTCAACCTTTACGCTAGGACCCTCAGCTTTAATCTTGACACTTAATTATCATAACATTGTTGTCAACATTCATTACATGCAGAGCATATAAAAATATACAAATAGGTCATATTATTGAACAACCATAGGATACCTACAGATTTAGTGATTTTTTCTTTGGACGACAGCCTTGCCCTCTTCGCTCCCCTTGTTCTTATTCATGGTTCCACTGAAATGGACAGTTTAAAAAAAAGCATATACATTTATATTTGCAAACATTAACTCTAGATTCTAAGCATATCAACGTCCGTTCATTAATATTGTCTTTTCAAAATATCGCAATGTATTGAGTTTCAGTGTCTATATAAATGGAATTACCTTGACGCTCCTTCACCTTTCTTTTTTTTACCACCTTGCTTGATTCGTCTTCTTTTTCACTTGGTACTATTTTAAAACAAAGATCAGCCCCTTCAGTGTATAGAGAAATATATATAACAGTACAACATAATGAATTTTAAGTTCTATAAATGGTTATGTATGAATGTTTGTTCATTATAAACAAATAAAAAATGTATTCTGAGTTAAAAACATACTTACCTTGATGCTCATTTCCCTTTTCTTTTCTTTTTTTCCAATTTACTGTAGTTTTCTTCTGCTTCATTTGGTTCTAATTTTTTTAAAAAAAATAAGTTAAATTTACACATACGTACATATATATGCTAATGCAAAATAGTGAAATTCAAATTCAATATATATTTTCCGAGGTATAATAAGTTCAAAAGATATTTACCTTCATGTTGCGCCCCCTTCTCTTTTTCTACCAACTTGTTGGTATCGTCTCCTTTATTTCGGGTTCTAATTTTAAGTAAAAAAGGCATGACATATTATGTTGGGAAGTTAATGAAATATCCTAATCCTTGTTTTGATGATACCAAAATCCATAGGCTTTGCTTGTCATAGACTAGAACTGTTCAAACTCAAGTGTTAGAATTCTTTTCTAGTTTAGTTGTTGTTCTGAAGACTGAAGACTGAAGAACGAAGGACTGAAGACTGAAGTTACCGACTGTTAGGTCCCGAGGGTCTCGAATAGGTGTATGGGGGGGGAAGGTATACACCTATGGGCCATTTTTAAAACTCCTCAATCAGAGGGATCTCAGATAGAGATCAAAATGAAACTTTACACGCAAACAAAGACACCTGTTCTACTGAAAACAGTTTTGATCTAACAGGGTTGACGACTGATACTGAAAACTCTTCAGTAGGGAGTTATCAGTTAAGTTGCTGGAACTTAACTGATGCACGTAAGGGCTTCAGTCGAGTTTGCTAAAACAGAGATGATAACACTCTTCCTGACTATCAGAAGATAGATCAGTCAGACTGATATCATACGCAGCGGAAATTAAACTTAGTTTCGCAATAGCCTCGGTGGAGCACGTTGTTGGTCTTAGGTTTCTCTTTGCAGTTAATCAGTGTTCAGTTTATCAAATGAAATAACACAAGTATGAATATAAAACTGAAAGCTGTAAACAACACAGAGATTTTTACATGGTTCGGAAAATTTTTTTCCTACATCCACGGTCGGTTGATCAGATCAACAATCCACTCCGTAAGTGCTTAACAAGTGCACTGCAAACCAAATCGTGTGCTTGCCGGGTGCACACAACCGTACCACTGAAGAAAACCCTTCTTCAGTACCCACACTTCACTCGTGTCAGATTTCTCTTGCTTAGCACAACCCGCGCTAAGACTTCTCACTCAGAGTCAGAGTACCTTCATGAAATCCGAATCACTCAAACACTCTTTTGGGGAGGAGGTTTGAACGAGTGTCAACTATGCTACAAAGAACAAGTTATTTGAAGCAAGTTTGACCTTGGCTTTTTGGTAAACAGAGGTTTGCCTAAGGTCTAAGAGAATGTGTGTAATCAGCAGTGACTGATTTTGGCTTTGGAATTCTCTTCTTCGATTCAAGCTTTGGGGAGATTAAGCTTTAGGCTGAGTAGCAATTTTGGTAGAGCTTCAGCTTATGTCGTTGAATCGGTGAAGGTTGAAGTGATCCTCGAGCGCTATTTGTAGGAGAACTGTTGAATAGATCCGTTGGCGTAGAACGTCCTCAAGATTTCTTCCGTTGGAGAGCAATTCGAATTTGGGCTGAGGCTTCAATCTTCGAGGTTCCTTGTCTGGGTGGAAACGGCTCTCTTGATGGACAAGAGATGTGACGTCTCTGAAAAGTAACCACCAGATAGGAATGACCTCTGCAGAGATAAGGAGATCCTGAGATCTCTGCATTTAATGCGGCTGTACTTTGTGAGTACGTGGCTTCCTCTGAACGTTGGAAGATTAGTCCGAGGAGGAATATTCAACTGATACTTGACTTTATATCAGTCCACGGCACGCATTTAGTAATCAATTCCTAACTGATTCTTCAACTGATACTTCAGTTGGTATCTGCAGTCTTTAGTCTTCAGTCCTTCGTTCTTCAGTCTTCAGTCTTCAGTCTTCGATACTGCAAGCTAAACTAGAACCGAACTCTAACACTTGAGTTCAAAACAATTCTAGTCTATTACAATTACGACTTATGAATTTTGGTATCATCAAAATAAGGATTAGGATATTCCACAAGGTTCCCAACAATTTCCCCATTTTTGATGATGCCAAAACCACACAACAGTTCTAGACAACAAAAAGATTGAACTCCCAACACAAGTTCTAAAACTGGGGTGAAAACAGTTCCCCCTTAACAATAGAACCTAAAAACTTGTACTTAGAGTTAAGAACGAAATAGTTCTAAAACAGAACAAGGAGAAGACAGAAAAACATAATCAGAGCCTCGACAAAAAGTCATTGTCTTCAGGTTGAGATCAAAAAGAAGTTTTTTTCATTAATGAAAGACTTGATAAGACATCAGTCTAAATTACAATTAAGAGATGAAAAGAACAACACTAAAAACATAGAAGTCAACCAAAAGACTCAAGATTTCTGATTATACAATTTGAAGAATGCTTCCCTTATGTCTCTGGCTGCACTGGAGTCTGGATTCAAATTCCATATCTTGCAGATGGCTCTGAACTCTGTCTTGATTTTGTCTCTGTTGACTCCATTCTTGATCCTTGGTGGAGCCACAATCTTCTTCTGAGGATCAGGAATGCTCGTTCCGAGTCTTCTTTGAGCTTCCTGCATTTTTAAGACCAAAGCTCGTTCTGGCAATATTTCCAGGCATCATTCCTGTAATCCCTGTCACCTTGGATGTTGGCAAAAACCATCCACTTGGTGTAGCATTCCTTTGTCTTCTCCCACCAATCGTTCAACTCAGATGGTATCCATTTGTCTGGACGCTCAAACGTTTCCAAGTATGATACCATCAATCCTTCACTGAAGTAGTGCGTAAGCTTTGGACCTTCCAGAAGAGTTGATACGAAGTCGAGTTTCGTCTTCTTTGGCTCTGGCTCATTTGAAGAGCTTCCTCTGGCTCTCTTTCTATCGAGTTCGACTAAGGCAGTGGTAGGAGCAACCTTTGAGATAATATCTTCAGCCCTATTAAAGTATGAAGGGATCCAATCCTCTTCCCTTCGGATGCGCTTCAGCATATCCTCTTCCCCCTTTTTGGCATCATCGGGAGGAAGTCGGCTTTTCAGCTCCTAAAGATCATTAAACATCTTCTGAAGAAGGGCAGAGTCAGGGGACTCTTGAGGTCGTTGGATTTGCTGTTCAACTTTTGTAAGGCGTTCCAGGATAGGGCGTACTGTGTCGGCAACGAGGTATCTGACTTCAGTTGAAGGCATAAACGTCTGCGAGAATTCAAGTTCCATTTTGTTGACCCGTTCTTTGAGCTCAAGAAGTTGCGTCTTTGTCTGGATCTCTGTTTCAAGAAAAAGGTTGCACAAGTTATCGTGATCCTTCTTGATTTTGGGGAGACCGTTCTCTGGATCAAGCATTTTCTTCTTGTATTTGATAAGAGCAACTTCCTCTGTCCTCAACTCAAGTTGGAGCTTATTGATCAACACGGAATGATGAATCATATCTGCAGTTGCCTGTTCCTGGACTTCTTTGAGTTTCTTCACAAATTTTTCTCCATAGATGTTCTGACGTTCGAGCTCATGATGGAGTGAGTCGATTTCAAGCTGTTGATTGGAGATGTGGTCAAGCAAGACAGCGATCGGATCTTCTACATCTGTAGAGATCAGAAACTAATTCTTGTGCGGTCGATTGTGTTTCCAGATTGTAAGAAGCTCGTCAGTTTCTTCGTCTGAATCAAATAGAATAGGTCCCGCTGGGCGAGAAAGCTCGACTTGTTCTATTGGTATTTCCTGATCGGTAGAAGAGGCCTTCGTTTGTCGATCGTCAGATGAAGCTTTTGAAGTGGATGCCTCGGCTGTGCTCGGTGGAGCAGAGCATTCAGCTTTTTCTTCAGTAGGAGGCTGAGAACTCGTCTGCTCTTGACTGATGGTGATGCCTTCAAATGGGGTAGGCTCATCAGTGTTCAAGAGGGGTGTTGATGAAGGTTGAGGAGACTTGGTGATGTCCTCGACTCGTCCTTCAGAGGCTGGGGGATCAGCATTGTCAGCTGATCTCAGTTCTACTGCGGGCGACGAGCAGAGAGGTGCATCTATTTCAATGACACCGACTTGGTCATCTTCAGCAGAGATTGTTGGAGGAGTTGACGTCAAGTTCAACTAACTGATTGGATCAATCATCAGCTGTGCAGAGGCGGCAGGATCAGTTGCAGATTCCGCCTGTGGAGCAGAGTCACATGCAGGAGAGCTGAGTAAATCAGCTACTTGTTCAGAGATGAAGGGCTCTTCAGTCGCCTTTGAAGTGCCAGCATCATCATTGAATGGGGTGGGATGTCTGGATTGATTGAAAGAATCCAAATAATTCATGGCGAATCTGTCAAAAGCCATGAATTATATCCCAAATTTTCTCAATTTGAAAGAGACTGATCAAGGATGCTTCTTCCATCTCGAATGAGTCTTCGGCTTGAGAGCTTTGTGTTGGATTTGTATACTGAAAGCAAGAACTTTATGCTTGTATACAATGATTCCTGTTTTCACTATTCTTATCTCCTATCTGATTGTGTTCATGATTGCATATGTATGTTCTTTATCTCTGTATAAGTAGATTATATGGTGTGTTGTAGATCACAGAAGACCACATAATTGGAATAACCTTAAGAGATATAATATGATCACAGCCGAAATAACTCTAGGACAAGTTATTGGTTTAGGCTGCAGTATAGATGGAAGTAGTTTGTCTTGGCTACTTGTCTATACTGGTACGTCATTACGTATTGATAGGACCACAGTTTGAGATGTATTCTTCTATCTGACTCAAGTGAAGAATCAAGATCTCGGTGACTTATAAATCTTAATACTAATAAGTATTCAGATATATATATTAATTCGTATATCACTTTGACTTACTATGGGTGAAAGTTATATACTAACTCGAGTACTCTGTATCTTGGGTGATAGCGGTTAATATATGATATTTGATTATCTGTATTAGTACCCGTATCCGGTATAGGATAATGACATCCCCTTAAGGAGCTCAATAAGGTTTATTACGCTAAACCCTGCAGGTTGATTAAGTTCAGGCGTAATAATAAAGTTTGAGTGGTACTGCTTAAGGAATTATTAAGAGATTAATTAATTTAAGCTGTCAGAGCTCTAATTAATTAATGGATGTCGGATATTTTAAATACGGAGATTTAATAAGTCTAAATACAAGCCCCGACTCATCACCGGCAATAAAGGGGTAAGTCAGTATCGATTCTCTAGTGGAATGAACTGATATTTATAAATTAATTATGGTCTGGGTTGACCATAGATAAATTAATTTATTTGAGGCCCATCTTTATTCCGTGTATCTGGTCCCTAGGGCTGGCCCAATGTCTCCTAGCCCAAGTAGAGCAGATTTTCGGCCCTCACTAGAAACTGGCGCCCCTCTCTATTTTCTGTATTATTAAATACAGCTGTCAGCTCTCAGGAAAACACACTGATAAAAAATTAGGGTTTTGAGAGCAGAGGGGGCGCAAGAAACGTGAGTGGTGATTTCTGTCTTGGGAATTTCCATAGCTCGTTGTCCATCCAACGTTGGGAATTGAGCGGGATACAGTCGAGAAGATCAGAGCTGGAGTCAGATTCTTTCGATGCGATCATCAACAGTTTGTGCATCCGATTCTCAAGTAAGTTTTCCTAACACCTGTGTGCAGCTGTTAAATTCATAGGAGCATGTTAGGATTTAATCGTTGTATGATGAATTAATAATAATCCAAGAAACGATCATCGGGCAATCGAGTATTAATTCAATTTAATATTCCTTCACTTTGAAGACTGTTGATCCGTGGGCAGGGTGCCGTCTTCATGTAGGTATACGTGAGAAGTCTATGTAGGTTCCGGTAGACTTCTAGTGACGTATTGAAATCACCAAGGAGATAACAGAGGTGATTTGTAGCTTCTCATTGAGCTTCTGACTGCAGGTCAACGATTTCCTGAGTACCTTTTGAAGGAATAGTGGGGGCTGGTTCAGGGAAAGTTTCCAAGACAGCTTTGCCTTTGGATTTCGGATAAATTAGTTTTCTGGAGGATTTATGGGGGAGGGTGGAACGGGATCGGCGGGGCACATTCGTGTGAGCAGGAGGATTTGACGGAGGTGATTCAGGGGTGTCAGATTCAGATGATTGTGGGGAGGAGATATTAATTACCTTCGTCTTCGGAGAAGGTTTGGGTTCTCTTTTTGCAGGCTTAAAGAGACGAAGATTGTCTGTGAAGTCAATCATCTTTGACCATCTCACAAAGCTATGCTTCTTTGTTCCTTGGATGATAATCTGGGAGACCCTGTTCCCTTGTCGAACCATTGTCGCCGGCCTCGTGTTGTGGGCTTCGTTGTAGAGAAGCTTCAGATAAGCTTCTTCCCAATTGAAGGGTTCATCCTTCAGAAGAGCTTCCATAACATTCTTCTGAGGTTGAGAAGCTTTGTCGGGGGTTCCAGTTGCACCTATCCAGCATTTCTGGATTATCTTGCCCAGCATGGCATACTCAGGATGAAGGTGGGAAAGTGTGACTTGGCATTCCGTCGATTCAGTTTCATCCTTCAGAGCAGACTTAAGAGTCTTGTTAGCTTCCTCATCAGTCAGTCTGAAGAAGGAAGTTCCACTGTTCGGGAGTTTGAACAGTTTTTTGACAATCTGAGAGACGTTGAGAGTCTCTACAACACAATCTGCCGAGGTGTAGACACTGACTTTTGAGATGAGTTCTTCAGAGTCGTTGAAATAGAGTTTCTTGTAGAATTCTCTAACACCATCATCAAGTAGATATTACGCTTCACTGGTGACAAATTTGGTCCATCTGTGCTGGTTGAGGATTGTCGAGACTTTCGCATATTCAGGCTTCTTCTCGAAAGATTCCTTGTGCACGAACTGTTCGTATCTGACTTCTTTCTCGATCGGAGCCTCCTTCTTGTTGTCGTTCTTCATGTTGGTCTTGGCCATTTCGAATGTGAAATCTGAGAAGAGAAATTTGCAGAGAGTAATCTCACAGTAGAGTGCTGTGGATTTTGGGAGTTAGAGCGAATGCAAAAGTAATGGAAGATGGAGGAGTGGCCGTAATGAAGAAAGTGTGATCGTGGAGGATGAACAGTTTCCTAGGGCAATCGAAAAGACGTGGGCGGTTTGAAATCTGCGCGCTTAGTCAGGTTTAATGAATTTTGACGTCCGTAATTAATGCCCGTCAGAGGAATACCTTAAAATAAGAGATTTAAACTGATATGGAATATTGGACACGATCTCTTGCTGAAAATAGGAGGCGTACAGTGCATGCAATGATTTGAAAAGATATGCTCAAAAAGAGGTGTGCAGAAATTAAAAGTTCAATACTAAACGCAAAGACGTCAGTTAATCATTATGACCTACAGACCCTATTTTCTTTATCAGTCAAAGATAAAGGCCGATAAAAGTAAGTTCCCAACAATCAGTTAGGAAAACAGTCAAATACTGATAATACATAAGCAGAGTTCCCCCTAAATTGGATAATCCATTGTCAACTCAAGTAATAAGGCACAGGGAACAACGATTGAGAAATAGTAACGAAAGTAAATCAGTTTGGAATTTAATGAGAGTCAAAGATGCATAAAAGTGCAGAAGAACAAAACAAGGAGGAATGAACTAAGACAATCTAAGAATATCATTTACAAAATGAAAGAGTTTCTGATTAGATGACATTCCTTGATCTTTCTTTGTCTTTTAGTTGATGCGGAGCTGCTTGCTTGGTTTCCTAGGAGGACTTCATTTTGGTTCTTCAATCATCTTCCATTTTTCCTTCTTGTCTTCTTCTCGTTTGTCTTTGTCATCGGACTCAGGAACACCGCTGTACCTGTTCTGTATTTCCAGTTGCTGTTGAAGATGCATGACTGTTGATTCAAGAATAGCCATTTTGACTTTCAGCTCATAAGTTGCTTCTTCTTGAATGAGCAGCCTTTCGTCCAGCATTTGAAATCCTCCATCAGTGAGAGGTCTTGCAGGTCTTTGATCTTCAGCAAGTGCTTCTTCACCTCTTGCGTCGGCGGTAGCAGTCTGACGCGGTGGAGACTCACGGTGGGCTTCAGTGTCCTCAGTGTCATCTTCTTTGAGAAGACCTCTGGAAATCAGATACAGTTTGAAGTTGGGTGCCCAGTCATGAATAGCATCCCAGAGATTAGTGACTTTGAATTTCTCAAAGATACTGTTCTCTAGGGCTTCCAATTCTTCTGCAGTGAGAACTTCATCAATTTCTTTGTATTAAGACTTGGGCAGGGTTTTGATGAAGATGAAGAAGAAGTAGTTGACAAGATCCCGAAACTCTTCAGGATTCAGGGTTGCTAAGATTAGGGAAAGGTGGTTGTGACACAGTGTTGGGCCAGTTGTGTCACAAAGTCTTTGAGAAGGGCAGTTTGATTGACAGTGGCTGAGGATGAGGATGCGGCATCAATGTCAGCAGGCTCATCAAACTTCGCCTTCTTGTCGAAGGCAGAAGTGGAAGAATCCTCTGAGAGGTAGTTCTTCTGAATCAGTTGCTTGTGTCTCCTTCGGCTGTTGATTTTCTTCATCTTGTGGTGGAACAGTGGGAGATTGTCGCTGAGTTGTTTTCAGTGCTTGGAATTTGCACTTCTTCTGAAGCTTTCTGTGCAGCTTCTTCAGGATCCACTTTGGGAGACTCTTGAGGAGTGTCAAGAAGAATCTTGACTGGAGATGACAAACTGTCAAATTTTCTTTTGATCGAGCCTCGAGCCTTGTAGCATGGCTCTGTAGTGGCGAGAGGGGTTTTAGTTGTCAGACTGACATTCCCTTTGGCTGAGCTTTTCTGTCCTTCGAACAGATGGATGGTGGAAGACACTTGAGTGGTGTTCTTCCAGAAGCATCGAGTTTCGTTTGCACTGTGAAGAATCAGTGATGAAACTCTGGTTCCCTGACGAAGATGCTTGGTGGAATGGGATTCCTTCTTTTCTTCAGCAAGGATTTGAAGATAGGCCTTCTCCCAGTTGAATGGGCCTTTCTGAAGCAGGGCGATCAGCACCAGTTTGTGAGGTCTTGAGAGATGACCAGGAGATCCAAGAGTGCCAAACCAGCATTTCTTGATCATTTTGGCGATTGGTCTGAGATGAGGATGTAGTCTTGATAAGCTTAGAACATTTGTGATGTTGTGGTCGGCAGATGCATCACTTATCAGCGTATCTCTCATGAGATTTGTGGCTTCGTCATCGGCGAAGAATGGGGCTAGTCCGTCAGTTGGGAGATTGAACACTTCTCTTGCTGCTCGAGAGATGTTGATGGATATCTTTGTGGAGTCTGAGAAATCTCTATTTGTGAACATGGAGATTTCAGTTTTGAGATCACCAGTTGACTCATCAGTCTTGATGTTGTCGTAGAATTCTCTGATGGTCGACCCGTCAAGAAGAAACTCTGGTGAGCATTGAAGGAACTTCATCCATCCATGGCATTCCAAGATTTCATTAATCTTGTTGAACTCAGCAAGATTCTGGAGTGCCTCAAATGTTACAAGGGATTCGTAACATACAACTTGTTGAGATGCTGATTTTCCCATGTGGAATTTTGAGTGAAGAAGATTTCTGCAAAAATCTGTAAATTGGTTCTCATAGAGATTGAACTGTGGATTTTCACTGTTAGCCTTGTAGAGAAAGCACACTCAAGGAATTTTGCACAAATGATTTCTCTAAGATTGAGTAAATCTTTTAGTCGAAGATGAAACGTTTTAGTAGAGAATGTGAAAGATCGTGCACGAGGCGGTTTTAATAAACTTTTGAAATCCGTGCAAATGGAGACGTGGCATGTGGATCACTCCGCTTGTTAGTAAAAGCACGTGTCAATTAAAAGAAATTGAGAATGTAAATAAAATGACACGTCAGACTAAGTACATTTCAGTCGAAAAAGATAAAGAGAAGCAGTCAAAATTACAAGTAAGATTATTGAGAGAAGCTTACACAGTGAATACTACTAAATTAGTTGTTGATTGAAGTGCAAGTTCCCCCTAGAGTGTATGACTGGTTCTTCTTCGGTTTCTAATCTATCGACTGTTGTTGCGCGTTTCTTTCTCGCTCCATCATTCTTCTGTACTGAAGTGTTTCTTCATGAATCACTTCTTCAAAAATTTAAATTCTGTCTCTGTTTTCTTGAGACGTGGCAAAAGTTCTTGTTTCTGAAACTGAAGTAATTTCAGTCTGTTGATCAGTCTGCGCTCTTGAACATCTCTTCTGTCAGCTTCGTCTTCATCTGAAATGAAGTGGTGCATGACGATCCTTCGAGCATCTTGCACATGATCAATCTCACTGATGATCTGCCTGTGCTCCCTAAGGAAATTTTCAATGCTCGTACTTAGGTGTTGATACTCTAATCGTGTTTGATCATATCTGCTCGTTCCTTCTGACTGTGAGTGGGCTGGACTCTGATTTTCTTCTGGATAGATGAATCTGTCGTCATCGTCTGAATCCAATTTCCCGATCTCAAGTCCGTTGATTCCTCGAAAGTATGTATGAACATAATCGCTAGAGGAGTATTTCTTATTCCTGTTCATTGGAGAGAAAACAGGGAGAAACGCACAGAAAACAAGAAAACTGCACGGAGCAAGCAATCTCAAGAGGAATCTTGAGAAAAGATTTTGATCAAAAACAAAATACCATCATTAGGATCTAGTTCAGTTAGAACCTAATCAGATACAGAGAATTCTTGCGAACAACCTGCTCTGATACCAATTGTTAGGTCCTGAGGGTCTCGAGTAGGTGTATGGGGGGGGGGAATACACCTATGGGCCATTTTTAAAACTCCTCAATTAGAGGGATCTCAGATAGAGATCAAAATGAAACTTTACACGCAAACAAAGACACCTATTCTACTGAAAACAGTTTTGACCAAACAGGGTTGACGCCTGATACTGAAAACTCTTCAGTAGAGAGTTATCAGTTAAGTTGCTGGAACTTAACTGATGCACGTAAGGGCTTCAGTCGAGTTTGCTAAAATAGAGATGATAACACTCTTCCTGACTATCAGAAGATAGATCAGTCAGACTGATATCATACGCAGCGGAAATTAAACTTAGTTTCGCAATTGCCTCGGTGGAGCACGTTGTTGGTCTTAGGTTTCTCTTTGCAGTTAATCAGTGTTCAGTTTATCAAATGAAATAACACAAGTATAAATGTAAAACTGAAAGCTGTAAACAACAGTGAGACTTTTACGTGGTTCGGAAAACACTTCCTACATCCACGGTCGGTTGATCAGACCAACAATCCACTCCGCAAGTGCTTAACTGGTGCACTGCAAACCGAACCGTGTGCTTGCCGGGTGCACACAGCCGTACCACTGAAGAAAACCCTTCTTCAGTACCCACACTTCACTCGTGTCGGATTTCTCTTGCTTAGCACAACCCGCGCTAAGACTTCTCACTCAGAGTCAGAGTACATTCCTGAACTCCGAATCACTTAAACACTCTTTTGGGGAGGAGGTTTGAACGAGTGTCAACTATGCTACAAAGAACAAGTTCTTTGAATGTCACGACCGGACTTAATTAAGGATAACTAAGCCGGGAAACCGTGACTAAGGGAGGGAGATTAGAAGCGGGGTTAGAAAGGGAGTGAATAATTTATGAAGGATCGAACTTAATCATTAACAGTGAAGGGGACATTTATGATATAACTTATGTTTAGTTACAAAGATTCAAATAACTAGTAAGTTCGGATGAATCCGACTTAATTCAAAAGGGCTTATTACTGAAGAATACGCAGCGGAAAATATAATCTGATTACATGTATGAAGACATGTATCCAAGAGTTCATTTAATCGACTTATGACAAAAGCTCCACTCGTCACTTCATCTTCATCAGCCACTGCTCAACCTGCACATTTAGAAATATATGCAGGGCTGAGTACAAGAGCACTCAGTGGGCACGTATGCCTAAGTATAAAATACATGCTTCAAAACTGTAAATTGTCATGCCATCATAAACAGTACAGCAAGGGAGTTTTCGTGAAATAGGCCCAAGCTTACTAAATTCTTTTGTGATTCTTAAAGTTCGACTGATCAGTCTAAGTTCTCTTATAGTCTATCATATCTGAAGCTGTGTGCCGGAGAGGTGGCCACCTCTCACGGTCACTTGACCGGCCAACCCGCTAGATGACTCACGGCCCTGGGTGTACACTAGCCCTGGCAGGATAGCTATCAACTGCTCAGGACCCGAATTCGATTACATAACTTGGCAAAGCCACATCAGATAGATATCATACTGAAATTGAAACATTTTATGGCAAGACAATACTTGAAATAACTTTCAGTTCAAGGATTTTGCAATGAAATAACTGTTCAACTGTAATTTGAAACTCATTTGATATATATGAAAGTAATGCCCACCTGATCCTCGGTATGGAAGAGAGGTGGTCTTAAGTTGTCGTACCGTCCTGTGAACCATTTCCTACAAGACGAGTTCTTAGCACTTAGCACATACCATAGATAACGATAATCGTTGTCTACTTAGGGTCTCTGGGTCAACCTATTCCCGAACTTACAACGCATAATCGAACTAGGGATTATGCATTTTACATACATTAGCTTATCTTGATGCCTTATCTAGGTTAACTCACTCATTTTCATAAAAACTTTGCACAAAACATGTCCCAAACTCGTTACGCACATATACTAAATCTTTCATGAAACATCCTTTAAAATCAACTTTGATACATAGAAAATAATTCAACAACTTGAGCTCTTAAGGGGTTGTTTTGCAACAGACACCAAATCCTCCTCGGATCTCCAAATGAGGCTCCAAAAGACATTCTGGAAACTAGACATTTCAAGGATCATTCTCCAATTTGAATCGAATAAAACAAAGTTCAAACGAGCAAGATATGCCCTCTCGAAGATGGGTATTTAACAAGCAAAGATCTGAAAATTTCAGATTTCCAGATTACAACCAAGTCAGTGGGCTTTCTTTAAAAATTCATATCTCCCATTACAAAACTCCACTGGGAACCCCAAGGGTCAATCCGGAAACTAGGGAGAGAGCGTGACACTCTCCAGTTGGATTTACCCCAAGACGATTCATGGTTTAGAAGATATGACTGTCTAAAGTTCAGCGCACAAAAAGGGTTCAAGTTTGGCAGATTCAGAACATAAATCGGAAAAACCACTTTAGGCTTCACCAAAAATTCTAAAACTGAACAAGTAAGTTCCCAACATGTCAGAGAATCAAAGATTTAAGTCGGCCTTTGCGAGCTCAAAGTCATAGGTTTGTAAAACCTACTGGATGGTACAAGGAATAAGAACTAGATTTCAAGAATTTATACCGGTTGTTTCCCTTACTCAAAAATGGTGAGGCCGAAGTCAAAAGAAAGATACGGGAGTCTAGAGTGACATATTAAAGTTTCAAAGGCTTTCACCGATCGAAACTTGACTTATGGTGTAATGCCCCGCTCTTTTAAATATATATTAGATTAAACATGTGCATTAGTTATAAAATTCTTTTAATTATTTATTGTGACTATTTTATTCAGATAATATTATTTCAGCAAAAGTCTGTATAAGAGATACAGAGCTGCGATTTAATATTCAATCATGAATCAAACCAATAATTAAATTATTGGTTTAGCTACACGTTTGAGACCTTGCATTACCAGTTGATTGATTTAATCAATAGTATTAGAAATTTTAGATTTATAACCGATTTCATAAATCGTGTTATTTAAATCGAATTGCTAGAATTATAACTCGAGTTTATGTTAATAATAATTTTATTATTTCACGCTTTATATGTTTAGTACTAAGTCGCGAATTAATTTCGACTTTCACGTATTAAATCTCAAGATTGAGGATTTAATTTATATAAATACGACGAGTATTTATTAAACGAGAATTGGAGAATTATTACAGGAACTAGGAGAAACTAGATCACGGCACTACACGTATGTCTCGATTTTTCATCCAACACATCAATTCCTACACTATTCCCTTGTTAGTCAAAAAGTTGGTGCTAACAATTTGTCAAAAAAAAAGTTGGTGCTTTGCAGAAAAGTTTTGGCTGCTTTGGACTAATGCGCATGATTTTTCAACCTTTGCTACAGTAACACTATTCCAGTTTTGCCTATAAATTGCTAGGATTCGCAGCAGTTTAAAAACACACCAAAGCAGAAAATACTTCTTTCTGTTAGAGAGAGCAAGAGTAAGTTGAAGTAAAATCTCAAATACGAGAGTTTGAGGGTTTGAGACAAAAGCTTAGTTAGAAGCTTTTGGTGTGAGAAAATTAGATAGTAATTTTCTCGGGGTATAACGGGTGTGAGTTGAGTGTTGTGAGTGTTGTAAACACTGTATATTTTTTCCCCCTTTGTTAAATAGAAGTGCAGCAAGAGGTGTGAGGCAAGAGAGAGTTTAGAAGAATTTTTTTAAATTTCTTACTTGCAAGAGCTCAAGTGAGCTCCCTTCGCCGGGCTGTTTCTTCGCCGACCGGCCACTAGGCTCTGAACCGAGAACGTGTACTCGTTCCTCCATCTTCAGGCTACCAAACCCAACAATCGAAAGGCCGAAGCCTTCTCTATATTTTCCTGACCAAAGGCCGCAATATCCTTCGGCGGCCAACGTCGAATTCCCGACTTAGCCACCGGCCAACTTACGGCCTTCGTTTCTCACTATCCTTACGACGAAAAAGGATCGAGAAACCACCGTTGTGTAGCCTGATCTACCTCGCACGAGGAAAACTAAGTCGTAGACCTTCGCGGCTAAACACCATCGCGGAACGACGACCGGAAAACCCCCGACGGACAACTTCCATTAGTGCTCACTTGGACAAGGGTAAGTTGACGCCCTTATTTCGATGCATTCCCGTTTCTATTATATTATGGGAAATTTCTGGGGTATAGATGGGAGTGTGGTGAATATTTGTTCAAAGTTTCATGTTATTTGAACTTCGTTTACTACCCTTTTAAAATTTGAGAAGTCTACTGCCAGTATCTGCTGAAACTGTCGTGAGGCAGATGATTAGGGTAATTATTTCAGTAACCATATGTTTATATTTAGCTCTCAAATTTTTATTGTATGAAGATATATGTGTTAGCTATCTACATATAAAATTTGAGCTCATTCAGGTAACGTTTGCTATTTTTTCAAAAATCTGGACTTTCAGTTGGCAGAAACTGCCGAATCTGGTAGGCGATGGGAAAATCGCTATATCTCTTAAACTACTTGGAGTTTTTCAACATACTTTTTTTTCAATTAAACTAGACTCAAAGAGGTTTCTATTGATATAAAATTCGACTCCATACGAGTTCGGAGTAAAAGCAGTTTATTAGTTGAAGTTGAATCTATACAGTTTTGTTGAGATGGAAATGATTCAAAATAATTCCTATTAAGGATTTTAAAGTTTTATTGTTGATAAAATATCACTTTTAGATTATAAATGAGCTATTGATGTGTATATATATATATATTGGTGATTGGCATTATTAAATGGGGAAAAGGAAAACGTTTTATGTTTATAGAATTATTCTTTATTTATAATAGATAAATAAATGAATAATATAAAATGGAATTTCCTACATCCTCAAAGGTACATGAAATATTTTGATAAAGGAAGAACGATTGTATATGAGTTAGATATAGTCGTTTAAGGAAATATGGGTAGTTAGAAAAATGAGTGAATAGTGATTCACTGCATTTGTTGTTATCTTTTCTATTATTCACTCGAACACATGTTTTCGTGTTATCAAAGGTTCAAATAAACAAAAGCGTCTGAGTAACCTATCGCGCTAAGGAAAGAGAATCATTGTCTTAAGTAGCAATACACTGCAATCAGGTGGGCATTACTTTTACTATACGTATATAGAGATCCCCTACGTATCGTAGGCCTCTTATACGAATGAATGCATGAGATGATCTAACTGTTAATTTCAGTTTCATATATATCAAATGAGTTTAAATGTTACATTCAAGCAAGTTATTTCATGACAAAATCTTTGAGTTAAAGTTATTTCAAGTATTGTCTTGCCATAAAATGTTTAAATTTTAGTATGATATCTATCTGCTTTGGCTTTGCCAATGATGCAATCGAATTCGGGTCCTGAGCAGTTGATAGCTATCCTGCCAGGACTAGTGTACACCAGTGACCGTGAGTCATCTAGCGGGTTGGCCGGTCAAGTGACCGTGAGAGGTGGCCACCTCTCCGGCACACAGTTCCAGATATGATAGATTACAAGAGAACTTAGTCTGCAGACGAACTTTAAGAATCACAAATGAACTTAGTAAGCTTGGGCCTTTTTAGCGAAAAACTCCCTTGCTGTACTGTTTATGATGGCATGACAATTTACAGTTTTGAAGCATGTATTTTTATACCTAGGCATACGTGCCCACTGAGTGCTTTTGTACTCAGCCCTGCATATGTTTTCTAAATGTGCAGGTTGAGCTGATGTGATGATGGTGCTGCAAGGAGCGGAGTCTCCAGGGTTGTTAATAAATAGTTAACCTGTCTAGAATATGTCTTCATACATATGTCTAGCTACTTTCCGCTGCAAGATGTTGTTGATGTTATAGTATGTTATGTCATACTTTGAGTCTTAAGAGAATGGTTTCATATGATGTATAACTTGATTAATGATATTAATTAAGTTTTATGTTGTCTTTCATAGACTATTTTCAATTGAGTATTCATGAATAAAAATGACGAGTTTTATTAAAATGAGTAAGTTTTATTAAGTGAGGGCTTTAGGCTTTCTAGAGAGAGTTTAAGAGTATGGAGGAAGTTGCATCAGCCAACTCTTGGCTTTGGGGGGGGGGGGGGGGGGAGCACGAAATTATGAGGTCTAAGGGGGGTAGGATAGGGTGGGGGTGGCTGCTACCAATGGAAGGTGCCTTGTGGCATGCAATTTGGTAGTTCCAATGCCAAGTCATGATGGTTTTTGTCCCCTTTTGAAATTTCCTTCTTTTCTTTACTTGTAGCGTTGGCAAGCGTTGGGATTGGGTGGTGTGAGTGGTGAAGTGATCTAAGAGAAGATCTAAATAAAATCCTTCAGTGTCGGTCACTCTCAGTATTAAAATACTGGTTTCGTGCTTGCTAACATCGATAAATGCTAAATTAAATCCGTAGATTCAATCCGTTCGTCATTCTAATACTTAAATTAAATCCGTAGATTTAATTAGCTTCAAAGTCGGAAATAATTCACGACTTAAGTAACAATGTGAAATAAACTCCATCTTGATAAATAATCCAACTTAGCTAAGTTGGTTATAACTCGGAAAATTACTAATTCATCGACTCAAGGATTCTCATCGCGGTCTTAAACATGCGAAGATAAATAAATGCATACTTGCTAGTGTAGTGACTCTGTCTCCAAAATACGAAATTCATAAACATAGATGAAAACATAAAACGCTTCAATTACTGGCAGATAGAAAAATTTAACACACAATACTGTAATTAAAATACTGATAAAAGAGCGGGTTACTACATTGAAGCAAGTTTGACCTTGGCTTATGGGTAAACAGAGGTTTGCCTAAGGTCTAAGAGAATGTGTGTAATCAGCAGTGACTGATTTTGGCTTTGGAATTCTCTTCTTCGATTCAAGCTTTGGGGAGATTAAGCTTTAGGCTGAGTAGCAATTTTGGCAGAGCTTCAGCTTATGTCGTTGAATCGGTGAAGGTTGAAGTGATCCTCGAGCGCTATTTGTAGGAGAACTCTTGAATAGATTCGTTGGCGTAGAACGTCCTCAAGATTTCTTCCGTTGGAGAGCAATTCGAATTTGGGCTGAGGCTTCAATCTTCGAGGTTCCTTGTCTGGGTGGAAATGGCTCTCTTGATGGACAGAAGATGTGACGTCTTTGAAAAGTAACCACCAGATAGGAATGACCTCTGCAGAGATAAGGAGATCCTAAGATCTCTGCATTTAATGCGGCTGTACTTTGTGAGTACGTGGCTTCCTCTGAACGTTGGAAGATCAGTCCGAGGAGGAACATTCAACTGATAATTGACTTTAGTATCAGTCCACGGCACGTATTTAGTAATCAGTTCCTAACTGATTCTTCAACTGATACTTCAGTTGGTATCTGCAGTCTTCAGTCTTCAGTCCTTCGTTCTTCATTCTTTAGTCTTCAGTCTTCGACACCGCAAGCTAAACTAGAACCGAACTCTAACACTTGAGTTCAAAACAATTCTAGTCTATTACAATTACGACCTATGAAATTTTGTATCATCAAAACAAGGATTAGGATATTCCACAAGGTTCCCAACACCGACTAAAGTATCAGTCGAAGAATCAGTCTTGAACTGATTACTTAATGCGTGCCACGTGGAATCAGCGGACTGATACTAAAGTCAAATATCAGTTAAAACATCATATCCATTAGGAAATGGATGACGAAACTTACTTGGTACATCTCAATCAACAACATACTCATCTTCGTTTGGTACGGTGGGGCATCGGCTATACTAGCCTCAACATCTCTCCTCATATTCCACATCAACTGCCTCATATCAGAATCCATCATCTCAAACAATTCCGTCATCAAAAAAATACATAACTCATTAGTGAATCAAACTCAGCTCTCAACAGGAAAGCAATAAGAAACAACATCAACCTCTTACCTCGTTAAGCCGGAGGAGATGGGGTGCTGGGGTTTTGTTTCGAACTGACTCTCTCAAACTAGCCTAAGAATTCAATTTAGACTAGTACTCAATTTAAAAAGATATCAGTAATCAAAGGTTCGACTCAATCAAGCAATAGACTCAGAGCAGATGACCTGCTCTGATACCACCCTGTCGCAGCACGATTCCCGACGCTAGTGATAGCGGGGTACGAGTATCGATACGACTATTTTAAAAGAAATAAAAGACAAGAAGAATAGGTCGAACATCAAGTGGAAGCTTACATGAAAAAGTACTAAGTAAATCATCATAAATTAACTCCAGGGGTATAAATGTCAATATCGCCATAACTTCATAAATATCAGGAATTTCATGAACAAAAACAAAACGGGTATAACTTCATAAATATCAGGTCGAACCAAGCCGCTCGTGAACTATTCGGAGCTCGGCTCGAAAAAAGCTCGTTCGAAATTCGTTCGTTTCCTAAACGAGCCGAACTCGAGCCCGAATCCGAGCTCGATAAAATTATCGAGCCGAACTCGAGCCTATGCATGTTCGGCTCGTGAGCTCGCGAACATGTTCGGCTCGAACCGATTCGCGAGCCTATTCGCGAATATGTTTGCGAATAGGCTCACGAATAGGTTCACAAATATGTTCGCGAATAGGCTCGCGAATAGGTTCATTAAATAATAATTATATTTTATTTGTTAAATATTTTTTAAATAATAAAAATAACAATCATAATTAAGAAAAATTACTACTAACTTGATAAATTATCTATTTGTTAAAAATAAATTATAAATTATGATTCATAAATAGTCTAGTAATATATGAACAAATATAATTTTTTTATTTTAATGAAACCTTAATATATAAATAATTCGAACCGAGCTTGAATTCAAAATCGAGCTTTAAATTCGAGCCGAGCTCGAGATAAACGAATAATTAACGAGCCGAATTCGAACCAAACTCGAGCTTGATATTATATAAGCGAGCCGAGCTCGAGCTCATTTTTAGGCTCGAATTCGAGCTCGAGCCGAACCAAATCTTAACGAACCGAGCCCGAGCCTGGAGGTATTCGGCTCGGCTCGGCTCGGTTCGTATACAGCCCTGGCTTTAATTATATTTTGGGGCTTTGTATTGTGAAGGGGCCGAAGCCCATAGTTTGGAGAGTGTTCGGTAACTTAGGGATATTTAATCCCTTAAGTTGTCATATAACAGCCGCCCCACTTTTCATATAGAACACAATTAGCTTAATTAGTTGTTTTTTCTTTTGCTTAAGTGAGGGACGGTAGTTTCAAGAATTGGTGTAGAGAATTCAAGTTTGACTTTTAAGAATTTGTTTTAATCATTAGTTTAGTTTAGTTGGTTTGAAGGAGAGCACTTTCGAGACTTGGAGTTTGTGGAAGCCTTAGTTGATTTTTTTTGGAGTTAATCATTGGCAGAATTCGACTTTTGTGTATTAAAGTGGTTTGCTAGTTATTTCAATTTGTTAATTCAATTGTTTTATTTATTTTATGATTGCTTTTAGTTGTTTTATTATTTTTAGTTTAATTATGAGTAGCTAATTCTTTTAATTCGGCGAGAATAATGAAACTCTAATTTATTAATCTGTGAGACCTAATTGAGCATAAAATTGGTTCCTATTGATTTCGATTTATTCCTAGGGTTTAAAGATCATTCTGATTTTATTTAAGCCTGATCAACTTAGATTAAATTGGATTACAGTCAATTAGCACCTCCAATCCGTAATTGTTGGAACAGGGCTGATTAGTGATAAAGCTACCGTGTTCGTAGTAGGAATAAATTAGTGGATTAATTATTACTAGCGTATCTAGGATAATTGGTCTAAATTGGGTTCCTTCTTCTTAATGCTATTAGAATATTAAATCTAGGTCTGGCGTCTCCAGCTAGGTTATATTTTAATAAGGGAAATAAGCAGGTCTGGCGTCTCCAGCTGTTTATCGACAATGTAAGTAGGAATTGGGGTACGTCCGTTGCGTTTCACGGTATCCTATAACTGGTTGGTTGGTTGGGATTAATTAATTATTGCGTCGATGATCAGAGCTTTGAATTAGTGTGGATTTATTTGAGCCGAATTACCCTTTTTATTGATTTACTTTAAGCGAATTTTATTTGATTTAATTTGCTTTCTTAGTTAATAATATTTTCTCAAAATTAAGGCGTGGTGGCATCACCGTTTTTTATAGATTTAGGGATTTGAATGATTTTTAACTGCTCTCTGTGGGATCGACCCTGCTTACCATTATACTAATTTATTTTGGTAATTCCGCATGAATTATTTGGTGGTTGACGACGTCCACCAAATTGGCGTCGTTGCCGGGGAGCAGTGTTAATTAATTCTTTTCCCTTTGTCTATTTTTCTTTTTTTTATTTTCTTTGTTTATGAGCAGATCGTCCAAGCCGAACCTCCTTTACGATAGCGAAATTGAGAAGACCGCGAAGAAGTTAAGGAAATAGGCGAAGGCGAGGAAGCTACTATATCTGCTGGGTTCACATTCCGACCTTTCGGTTCGAACGGAGCAGTTCGTCGAGGAGAAGCCCGGTACTGTCGCTGCTGACGAGGTTCTGTTTGCCCAAACAGACCACGACTCGGAGATAGAAGCAGACTTTGAAGAAGAAACCGACTCGATTTCGGTTGCAAGTACTGAGAGTGACATGGCTGACGATCCGAGACTGTGCGATCTCTCCAGCCACGAAGCTGATGACCCCCCAACCCCGATCCGGATGCCGGCGGTTGCTACTGCTATAGAGATTAAGCTTGGATTGCTTAATGTTCTTCCTAAGTACTACGGGACGAAAGGAGAAGATCCATATAATTTCCTGTGCGAATTCATCAAGATCTGCAAGGTACAGAAGCGCCCTACTGATGTAACGGAGGAACAATTCAGATTAGCTGTTTTTTCCTTCACCATGACAGCGGAGGCGAACTCTTGGTTCGCGAGTCTCCCACCTTATTCTATCACCACATGGGCGGAGATGAAAAGGCTATTCCTGGAGCACTTTTTCCCTCCCACCAAGACGAATGCGCTAAAGAAGGAGATCAGTGGTGCAAAGCAGGAGTATGATGAGTCCTTAAGCGCTTATTGGACCAGGTTCAGGAGATTGGTGGACAGCTGTCCGAACCATAAATTTTCCGAGGGAGATCTAATGCAGTACTTCTACCAGGGGATGACAATAGACAGCAAGAATTTGGTGAATTCGGCAAGTGGAGGGGGATTTTTCCAAAATACGGTGAGTGAAGCCAAAAGGTTGATACAACACTTGGTGGAAGCAACAAGAGAGTATGAGGAGCCGCGCATTCAACTGCTCAAGAAAGCTGCTCAAGCTAGTTCGTCGAATTTTGAGGATAAGTTCGAAGCAAGGTTGGGAAAAATTGAGAAGATGCTAAGTACTGTGGTGGAGAAGGTTGCAACTGCTGGACAACCGACAGAAAAGCCATGTGGAGCATGTGGTAATCCAGGCCACACGAGCTTGCAATGCACAGGGGATGAGGAAGAGTATCAAGCCCATGCAAACTCTTCCCACAATTTTTATAGCTGCGACGCGCCACTGCCCCATTCACCTAAACGGGACCAGTACTTAAGCAATCACAATGCGCCATGGAGAAATCATCCCAATTTTCGATGGAGAGATCCCGAGCCGAAGCAGCCACCAGCGATGCAGCAACCACAGCAGCAAAACTACCGTCCTCCACATCAAAGGACGGGGTATCAAGCTCTACAAGCTCAGCAACATCCTCCCGAGAAGCAAGGCAAGTCACTTGAGGAGATGATGGTGGACTTGATTGGTAATCAACAATTTTTGCAGAATAATGTGCAACAACTCCAACAATCCCAAGCCGAGCAGAAGGTGCAGATAGAGGGGTTAGCTCGTCAAGTGTCTCAGCTTGCAACGTCCGTGAATCAACTCAAGGGCCATCAAGGCAAATTGCCATCGCAAGTCCAATTGAATCCAATGGAGAACGTCAGTATGATTACTTTGAGGAGTGGAAAGGAGTTGAGTGAGCCCACAACCCAGAATTCAAAGGGGTGTTCGAACAAAGATTCTGGAGTCTAATTCAACCTGGAAAAATTCAAAAATTCTGAAGAGGAAATCGATTCGGCTACCCAGAATACAGATACGTCCGGTTTGGCCAAACAGAACGATAACCCGACAGCTGTGCAGAAAAGAAAAGGAGCAGACCAAAAATTGGTTGAGGGTGAGCAGTCCAAGGTTCATAAACCTTTTAGTCTACATGATCCTGAGATCGAGATACCTATTCCCTTTCCAAGGAGGTTAGCAAAGAAGAAGCCTGAGGAAGAGATCAATGACTTCATGAAGATATTCGAGAAGTTGGAGATTAATCTTCCATTTCTCCAAGCACTCAAACTCTCTCATTTGAGCAAGTTTTTGAAGGACTTCATCGCTGGAAAGTCTAAGAAATCTGGAAAAATTGTCTAAGGTCTCCGTACCTGATGCCCTCCAACCAGGTAGTATCTGCGTACTGGGGCACTAAAGATATCGCCAAGTCTCGCCACGTAGGTGGCAGTAGTGGAATCAAAAGCGTAATGGCCTCCGCGCCATCGATCCCATAGGGAATAGCCCTCTTCCATCGTCGGTGATAGTGTGCCAGAAGTTCACCCAAAGTGTCATCCTCGTCCGATATATACTCCCTAAACCATCGCTGCATCGCTGTCTCAATATGACTCGGCATCCTGTAATATAAAACATCATATCCATTAGGAAATGGATGACGAAACTTACTTGGTACATCTCAATCAACAACATACTCATCCTCGTTTGGTACGGTGGGGCATCGGCTATACTAGCTTCAACATCTCTCCTCATATTCCACATCAACTGCCTCATATCAGAATCTATCATCTCAAATAATTCCGTCATCAAAACAATACATAACTCATTAGTGAATCAAACTCAGCTCTCAACAGGAAAGCAATAAGAAACAACATCAACCTCTTACCTCGTTAAGCCGGAGGAGATGGGGTGCTGGAGTTTTGTTTCGAACTGACTCTCTCAAACTAGCCTAAGAATTCAATTTAGACTAGTACTCAATTTAAAAAGATATCAGTAATCAAAGGTTCGACTCAATCAAGCAATAGACTCAAAGCAGATGACCTGCTCTGATACCACCCTGTCGCAGCCCGATTCCCGACGCTAGTGATAGCGGGGTACGAGTATCGATACGACTATTTTAAAAGAAATAAAAGACAAGAAGAATAGGTCGAACATCAAGCGGAAGCTTACATGAAAAAGTACTAAGTAAATCATCATAAATTAACTCCAGGGGTATAAATGTCAATATCGCCATAACTTCATAAATATCAGGAATTTCATGAACAAAAACAAAACGGGTATAGCTCATTTTTCATATGGAATCATAATATGTAGAGTATCGCAGCAAAAGGCGAACCGATTATATGTATGGAGACACATAACCGCGAGTATATTACTTGATTCAAAAGAAAACAAAGTATTTTAATCATCGAAACTCTATCAATCATAAAGGCAATATTAAATGTAAACACATCGATTGAAACGTTTCCCCACCAGCACCAGACCAATCTCGCTCCCCGCTTAGCCTGCACATTTAGAAATATATGCAGGGCGTGAGTACATAATACTCAGTGGGCAAACGCCGAAAAACAAGAAAGGTGCTCTTAGAGCTATAGGTTTGAAGCTTGCCACATCTCAGCAATACACAGAAATAAGTTAGCATAAATGAATCTGTGCATGCAGTTTTAATAATAAACATCATAAATAAGTGTCTGCAGACAAAGTATACGTCATGTATGTACCGCATCTACAACACATCATCATAATTAAGGTACTGAGAAGTAGGCCTCCCTCTCAATTACCGTGACCGGCCGACCCGAAGACGGCTCACAGTCACCTCTGTGCACAAAATCCCGCTTGTGGCAGAACCGAATTCATCTCATCTCATCAGTAGAGGGTAACACACAAGCTCAACATCAAAAATTGGCAAGTCAAACAGTTCTCAAACATCATTTATCTCAAATCATTTGTTAAACTCGTAACATCAACAAATCATTTTAGAAAGCTCATATGATATACGTATACTCAAAATATTGCCCACCTGAAGTCCTTCGCTCAACTTGAAAAGGAAAACAGGCGACTTACTTCTTCGTCTCGCTCGGGCCTTCATATATCATCATCATCGTCATCGAAGGTTCATGTGATAAAACAAACCTTAGTTAGAAACTCATTTACTAAATCCAATCTCGTCTCAAACTATAACTTCTCACTCAACGTCTATTTACCCAATAAAACTCAATCCCTAGGTATACTTAACTTCTAAGGATTCACAAGTCCTACTCTCGACTTAACTCTCAACTCGGACCATACTCATAGCAATCAAGCACATAAACAAGCATAGACACTTAAGCATATAAAATTCACACATAGACAAGTCAAAAACAAACTTCACTCTGCACTGACTCAAGTTCAAAACCTCACCAGACTCAGTAATGAACTCCAATGGAGTCGTAACCTATACCAAAAGAAACCTCTTTGATTCTAGTTTCATTTAAAAAAAAGTAGGATTAAAAACTCCAAGTAGTTTAGGAGATATGACAGTTTTACTACAGCCTACCATATTCGGCAGTTTTGTGCAATCGAAAACTTTGATTTTTGAAAAATAGAAAACGTTGTCAAAAAGGTCTAAAATTTGGTGGGTATTTAGATAATACACTCATGTCTTAACAATAAAAATTTGGGTTCCAAAACGTTAAGGAAAGATACTGGAAAAGGTGACTCTATTGGCTACTCACCGAACATTTCGGCAGAACGTAGCAGTTTTGGTTTTACATTTTATAAAAATAGTAAACAAAGTCCAAATGACTTGAAATTTTACCGGTGTGCTCAAGACTCATGTAGGGACTTTCTATAAAATTTTTCAAAGCTATTACACATCGACAAACCGTCGATCACAGTAGGTCAGTAGGCCTACGAAATTCACCAAAATCTCATCTCAAACTCTTTAAATGCTCAACTCAACATTCCTTCAAAGAAAACTCATCAAAGCTCATTTTTAAACACTTATAGCACTCAAAGACATTCAAGCACAACTTAATACTCATCATACTCAATCTCAACTCTCCTCTTACATCATAAACTCAAATCTCAAGGAAAAGGTTTCAACGAACGCATCAATTCAATTCTCTTTTCATTTTCCATGCTCAAAATTACTCAATCATTCATAAATGACGTCATACATCATATAACTCATTATACACACATATATCCTCTTTAATCATGCAAACTAAACTCTAACACAACTCACGTATCAACGTGGATTCTTATTAAAAGCTTGACAAACGTTCACATAATGATCATAAAGCAATTAGACCTCATTTTATCAATCATCGATTTCTCAAATTATGAAAACTCAAAAACTCATACAAACTAAACTAAGTCAAAAAATTTCTTAGCCAACAAAAGACTTAATCAAACATAATTATACACTAATATCATGCTCAATTACATATATCTTAAACCAAATCACTTAATAAACACATAGGTAAGAAAGTCCTAATTTTTATTAAACTAAACTCTTCGAAATTTTATAAACACACATGAATCTTTAATCTAATTATAGATCTATCAATTTTAACCATTTAAACTCATATATAAACCATCAATTTACAATTTAGGGCATAGATACACATATCCCTAATTTCTATCAAACTAACTCACATCAAATTCATCAATTAACATCATATACTCAATCTACTCCATCAATCATCATCATAGACATCTCATGGACTCATCTTCATCATCAATTTATCATTTAAAGCATTAACTCAAAAATTCCCAAATTTTGGGCAAACTAAACTCCATCGATTTTTGCATTTCAAGGCATAGCCTTTCAAAACACACATCAATCATCACCAAACATCACATAGATCTCATTTTTCACCCCAAATCAAGGAAAGAAAAAGAAAATTTTTTGAAGGGTAGAACACCCAAATTTTCAAAAATTTGAGGAATAAAGGAGGGGTGATTTTCTTGCTTCAATCTTTCAAAAATACTCACATACAACATCATACAAGCCATATCTATGGATTTAAAGATCACTTACCCAAACTTACACCAAAACTCATACTTCCTCTCTCTAGCTTTGGAACCAATCTTCAATGATCCTCTTGAATTCAATGAGATTGAAGGTGTTTATGCAAGATTTTGGAGTGGATTGATGTGTTTGGTATAATTTTGTGAAGCTTCGGAGGTCTCTACAATGGTTGATAATGGAGGAAAGTGAGAGATGAGGGAGAAAGAGGGGTGGCCGATTGGTGAGGATGAAGGAGAGAGAGAGATTTTTGAAAGATATGAATTGATATGGCTAATCCTTGAGAGATTTGCAAATCTTAGCAAATATTGGCAATTAATGCTTTGTTCTCTCTCTCTCTAATCTCTACACTCTCTATTTAATCCACTTGGCAATTTGTGGTATTTAGTCACATGCTTGAGAAATTAAAATAATAATGTGAGAGGGGTGATTGAATAATAACTATAATAATTATGGAAATGTTACTCAATAATAAAATACCATAGCATAATTATTCATGTGACCAAATAAAATAAATATGGCACCAATATTAGTGCACTCACTCAATTATAATATTCCTCATCATAGGAAAAATAATTTTAAAAAATTTTCCATAAACCGGCATCATTCGATTTTTCGGTAAAAATAAACCGCACTTGCTTTGAAAACTTAATCAAAATTCCAAGTGCTAAGGTCTCAATTAAAAATCATAGTAACTTGGTCATAATGACACACGTAACAAAAATCACATAATCAATCAGTCACGTAAATTTACATAACATCACATCAAAGCAGTCGGCAAACACAAACAAACTAGACGTCTCTCAGACCGACTCTTTTCATCAAGGTTTCTCACTCTTTCTTTCTCGACTCTATTTCCAACTCATTATTCCTATTTTCTTAATAGGACAGTCAAGCTCTGGTAATTCGGTATCCGGTAACTCTATTCCCGATAGTTGGAAAATAAAATAAAATCTCAGCTCAATTCAATCAGCATCTCTATCTCAACTCATTTCTCAAATCTCTTCACTTTAACTCTATCATTGGTTTGTCCACTCATATCTCTATTTAAAGACAATCTGTCTTATCTGCTCATAAAAAAAAAATATAGTCTCGCATCTCGACATCTCAGTACTCTCATTAGTGTTAAGACACTATTTCTCAATAAGGAAAAGTACGGGGTGCTACATCCCACCCCCCTTAAAAAAAATTTCGTCCCAAAATTTGGGTTATTCACCTTCGGGGAAAAAGCTCAGAATACTTCTCTTTCATCTTCTCTTCGATTTGCCCTGTTAATTTTTCTTGATCGTGATGTCTCCATTGGATTTTCACCAAAGAAATTGACTTGTTCCACAATTGTTGGATCTTCCGGTCCAGAATAGCATCAGGTCTCTCTTCATAGCCCAAATCTGGTTCCAGGGACACTTCTTCTTGGTGGATGACGTGTTTTGAGACAAACACGTACCTGCTCAGTTAAGAAACATGGAAAACGTCATGGACATTCGCGAAGCTCGGAGGCAACGCTAGTTTATAGGCTACATGGCCTACTTTCTCTAATATATCATAAGATCCTATATATCTCGGTTTAAGTTCTTTGTTAACTCGAAAATGACATACTCCCCGAGATGGGGAAAACTCACATAAACATCGTCTCTAACGTCAAAAGAATCTATTAGTGATTACTCAACTGTTGGATTTCCTTCTCTTGATTTTGCTAATCGATGCCATAATTCATGGTTATGTGGTCCACTTCTATTGTGGAAATCTCTAATAGGTGTAATTTGTATAAGGTTGCCAAAATGGCGCCCTCACGCGTTAACACATCAAACATCTTTCTACGAAAGATGCCATCTCTCGCTTCTTATTCTCTTATCAAAGTGTCGTTTCAGTCTTGGCACATTTTCATACTTTCTGCATGTGCGGTGTAAGGGGTATCATGAGCTTCGCTCGTAATTTCGTTCTTCAGCTCTTCTTTATCAGGCACACACAGTCTCTCTCTTTAAACAAAATGGCATTATCTGCCGCCTCTTGATAATTCTCCATTTTCTCGATTCGAATTTTTATTCGCAACCTTTCCATCTTTTGATCCTTTCTTTGAGTTGCGACTATTCTCCCTCGTAAGTCAGGTGTAACGTTCAGTGCAGCAATTACTATTTCTGTTGTTTGTGGTGGTATTACTACCTCCAAATTCATCTTCTCGAATTCCTTGATCAGGTTCTCTTCTCGAGTAAGGAGAAATCCTAACTCTCCCTAATTCTTTCTGCTCAACGCGTCAGCTACAACGTTAGCCTTTCCAAGGTGATAATTTATTCCGCAATCGTAATCTTTCACAAACTCTAGCCATCTTCGTTGTCGTATGTTCAGATCTTTTTGCTCAAAGAAGTATTTGAGACTTTTGTGATCGGTGTATATCTCACACTGTACTCCATAGAGATGGTGTCTCCAGATCTTCAAAGCATGCACTACGGCTGCTAATTCTAAATCATGCGTTGGATAATTCATCTCATGTGGTCTCAGTTGTCGCGAAGCATACGCTATAACTTTTCCCTCTTGCATCAGTACACATTCTAGACCATTTTTTGATGCATCAGTATAAACTGCATACTCTTTATCCGCTTCCGGAACAGCTAAGCTGGGGCAATAGTAAGCCTCTTCTTCAGCTCTTGAAAACTTCATTCACATTCGTTCGTTCAAACGAACTTGACTTCTTTCTTTAGCAGGTGCGTCAATGGCTTAGCGATTTTCGAAAAGCCCTCAATAAAACGTCGATAATACCCTGCCAATCCCAGAAAACTGCGAATTTCGTGCAATGTGGTTGGCAATCTCCATTCCTATATCGCTCGAACTTTCGTTGGGTCCATTTCAATTCCTCTCGCAAAACACTATGGCCGAGAAAATTGACTTCTTCAAGCCAAAACTCGCATAAAACTTCTCAACTCACAATCTCTCTAACGCGATCCTCAAATGCTCTTCATGTTCTCGTTTACTCTTCGAGTAAATCAGGATATCGTCTATGAAGACTAACACGAACTTGTCTAAGTATTCATGAAAAACGTGATTCATGAGATCCATGAATACTGCCGGGGTATTCGTCAAACCGAAAGGCATTACTATAAACTCATAGTGTCTGTATCTCGCATGAAATGCCGTCTTCGAAAAAATCTTCCGATCGTATACTCCGTTGATGGTATCCCGTTCTCAAGTCAATCCTTGAAAAAGTGCTCGCTCCTTGTAGTTGATCGAACAGATCATCGATTCAAGGTAACGGATACTTATTCTTTAACGTCACTTTGTTCAACTCTTGATAATCGATACATAACCTCAAGCTTCCATCCTTCTTTTTAACAAAAGAACTGGTGCTCCCCACGGGGAAACACTAGGTCGAATGAAGTCCAAATCTAGAAGTTCTTGGAGTTGCAGCTTTAATTCTCGCAACTCTGTGGGGGGGCATTCTGTACGGCACTTTCGACGTCGGTGCTGCACCGGGCTCTAAACCGATCGTAAACTCAAGCTGTCGATCTGGGGGTAATCTCGGTAAAGTTTCAGGAAAAACGTCTTTATACTCTCACACGACTGGTACGTCATCAACGTTTGCCTTGGATTCCTCCCTCTGGTTCAAATATATAACGTACGCTGTTGTATCTTTTCTCTGCAAGAACTTTCTTGCTTACAGTGCCGAGATGATCGGCGTTTTCTTCCATTTTCTCTCAATACCAATGAAGGAAGTAGGTTCTTAGCCAGGTGGCTAAAAAGATATCCGTCTCTCCTTGCATTGTATCTTCGCATGGTTCTCCTCTAACCAATCCATTCCCAAAATTATATCCAAGTGCCACATAGGCATCAATCTCAGGTTTCTAGCCTCGAGCTTAATCGATCTTAACTCGAATTCTAAGTTAGGGCACACGGATGAAACCTTAGTAATTCTGCCTATGGGTGTGATTACTCCTTAGAGGTTGTGGAGCAGGCTCTACGTTCAGTGTCGAACAAAATACTATAGGCACACCTTTCAACTCGCCTATATCTGACAAATTCCCTCTATTCTTATCCGGTGCTTTCTGTTCAAGCGCGAACAGTCTCTGGTGATGCGGTTGATTCGCCTGCGGGGCTGGTGGTTGCCTTCTTGACTGATGTGGTCGATAGGCTGGCTGTTGTCGCTGTGGTAGAGGTGGCGGTAGGATTCCCTCCATCGCTTTGAGTTGCGGCCGGAACTGACTCGGTCGTCCTCCGCTTCCACTTTGCTGACGATTCGGACACTGGTTCGAGTAGTGCCCGACCCTTCCGCAGGTGTAACAGCTATTCTGTCTCATCTTGCATTCTCTCAGATGTAATTTATTGCTCTTCGACAAGGTGATATCCCTCGTGGTTCTTGAAGGTTTACTGCTACTGGGGCAGTTGGGCCAACATAAGGCCGTTTGTCTCAGTTCTGATATTGCGGTGGCGCATTCTGACTTTCCCACGGCTTCTTGGGATCTTGACTTTGATCGTCCCATTTTCTCTTTCCTTCTTGCCCTCGTCCAGAAAAGGATGGATTGCACGTTTGGGTGCTCTAATTCGTTCGAGGTGCTGAAGCTTAAATCGCATTCTCTGGCTGCATTGCCAGTTCTATATCAAATGCTCTATTAAATGCTTCAGTACACATAACCGCACTCTGACTCGTTAAATAGTCTCGTTCCTCTTGTCTCAAACCTGATCGAAATAATTCTGACATCTTCTCGTTCATCTCTTCTCGATATGTGGCATACCGAACCAAGTCGCGAAACTGACGATCGTATTCAGTTACGGTTTTATTGCCTTATCTCATATCATCAACTCTATTTCTTTCTTTATTCGGTTTGTCTTTGTTGGCAAAAGTCTAAGGGGTCATATATCAACCTTAGAACTAATTCTCATAACTCACAAATCATAAATTAAACTCTTTCTCAACATCATACTATTTTCTCAATTCTCATAACTCAATGTCAAAGACATAGTTCATGTCTATCATTGCAACATCAGATCAAAGATCTACTCAAGTATAGAGACTCTCCGGTCATCGTCATATAGACATATAAGAAAATTTTCTCTTTCGAGAACTCTTACTAATTGCGGGGAATGACAAAAATAAAACATCCCCTAATATTACGACGATGCTACATCTATACTAGTCATCATCTCAGTCTGCTATCGTGGAAAACATTATCTGCTCTAACCTGTCATCTCGATCTCCTTGAATCTGCTACTCTGACTTAGCATCACTTCTTCTCATCCTCGAAATGATTAGCTTTTTTTTTTTGCATACTTGGCTAATATAAGAGAATCCATGATCGAAAAGTTGTGCTCGTCTCGTAATAATATATTCTACGACTGCTCCCGTAAATCGTGTTTACACTCTTCTTGTTATACCATCCTAATTACCTAGACATTCCTAACTCTTGTCGGATGTGGTAGGGAATAGGATGTGATGAATAAAAATGTCTGATCTTGAATAAGACGAGCTCAAGTAATGGAATGATTCCATAATAGCCAGTGCTATCTCAAGGATAATGAAGAAGTTACAATCAAGGTAAGATCAAAAGCTAGAACAGAAACTAGAATAAAACTGAGATATGATATGATGGGAGTAAATCAATACTGGAAGTAGAAGCAATTCACTAAGTGGAAAATAAATAAATTGTCTATTGTTAAAGCAAGGGGTAAGGATTTCCAACACAAATGGCTCAGGCTCAAACACGGTGGATCTGAAGAAATTTCTCAATAGCAAATAGTTCATCTCCTGTAGGAGTTCAAATGGATGCAGAAAAGTTTAAATACGACCAAGCGGGATAGGGACTCAATAAGTCTACTCTCATGACTACTCTAGCGATGATAAACGCGGTCCCGGTGAAAGTACCTCTATTTCAGAGTACAATTGGTCAATAGTACATATGTATCCCATGAGGTCTCCGTAATACGTTCGTCCTAATAGGGTCGTGTCTATAAACTGCAACAAAATCTCTAACTCTCTCTCCGTATTATCTCAACTGTTGGTCTCTCTGCTCCTCTTCTTCATCTTCTTCTCGGTTTATGTTCCTTTTGTTCCCTCTTCTTCTCGGAGGTATACTACAAAGGAAAAAGACTTATATAACCATCGGTCTCGAAACTAACCGTTCGTCAATACAAAATACAAATTCTCTTTTTCTCACTTCACTTCTATATCTCGTTTGTGATCTCAAAATTCTCAAAATTCTTGTCCAATCTATTTCTCGTCTATCATCATTCATAATTCTCATCAATCTCTATTTCTCATTCATCATTATGCAACAACATCATCATCATTCTCAAAGCTCTGATAAAGATAGTGAAACTCACTAATCATCAACATCTCTTGTATATATATATATATATATAAGGAAAATTGCCTCTCTCTCGAGGTCTTTTACAAAAGTAAGGTCTTATCTACAAAAGCCCTAACTCCAAAATGATGCTCTAACCATACAGGCATCATAAGTACTAAGCATCTATAGATCTATGCTATACACACATACACACTATACTATACTGCTCTATCTATATATATATATATATATATCAACTATGCATCTATACATATATACACGCCTGCGAGACATATGTGATCACTAGCCATCGTCGCTCGAGATCCTGCTCTTCGCATCAATCAATACGCGCTGTCATAATCTGACTCATCCACTATCGGAGTATAGACAGGTGTCTCAGGAACAGGTATCCATGTATCAACTCCATCAGCAGTAGTCTGACGCTGCAGTGGCTGGGTCCAACCATAGCCGACCGTCATCTCTGGAGTCTCCTCATCGGGGTCCTCCTCATCACTATCGGAGCGTGCCGACCGAGATCCTCCCTCCGGGGCGTCTCGGGACGGTGAATATAGAATCGAGTGCATATACGTCTGGAAAGCCAAAGTGCCAGGCTCAGGCAACGGGGCGACCCTCGAATAAGAATCAAAGGGAACATACTGTATCTGAGGCTCAATGGAAACAATCGGCTGTGATGCCTCAACAGGTGGTAATGGCAAAGGTGCCGTCATCGGTGTCAAATCCCAAGGCGGTAAATCAGCGCTGGGAGAATAAATAAGTGATAGAAACGCAAACGTATCATGCTCTATCATAGGAGAGTACGCCTCGAAGACCATCGGCTCTGAAACATCAGCCTCAAGAGAAACTGGAATCGGATCAGTTGGGGGTAGAGGTGCAATCAGAAACGGCTCCTCGGGAAGTGGGGGCACAACAACTAGCTCCCCTCCCTGGGCTGGTCCCTCAAGCTCTCCATACGGCGGTGAAGGTGGCTCGCCATAAGCAAAGTAGCGGTGGCTCAGCGTCGCGATGAAGCCACTAAGGTCTCCGTACCTGATGCCCTCCAACCAGGTAGTATCTGCGTACTGGGGCACTAAAGATATCGCCAAGTCTCGCCACGTAGGTGGCAGTAGTGGAATCAAAAGCGTAATGGCCTCCGCACCATCGATCCCATAGGGAATAGCCCTCCTCCATCGTCGGTGATAGTGTGCCAGAAGTTCACCCAAAGTGTCATCCTCGTCCGGTATATACTCCCTAAACCATCGCTGCATCGCTGTCTCAATATGACTCGGCATCCTGTAATATAAAACATCATATCCATTAGGAAATGGATGACGAAACTTACTTGGTACATCTCAATCAACAACATACTCATCCTCGTTTGGTACGGTGGGGCATCGGCTATACTATCTTCAACATCTCTCCTCATATTCCACATCAACTGCCTCATATCAGAATCCATCATCTCAAACAATTCCGTCATCAAAACAATAAATAACTCATTAGTGAATCAAACTCAGCTCTCAACAGAAAAGCAATAAGAAACAACATCAACCTCTTACCTCGTTAAGCCAGAAGAGATGGGGTGCTGGGGTATTGTTTCGAACTGACTCTCTCAAACTAGCCTAAGAATTCAATTTAGACTAGTACTCAATTTAAAAAGATATCAGTAATCAAAGGTTCGACTCAATCAAGCAATAGACTCAGAGCAGATGACCTGCTCTGATACCACCCTGTCGCAGCCCGATTCCCGACGCTAGTGATAGCGGGGTACGAGTATAGATACGACTATTTTAAAAGAAATAAAAGACAAGAAGAATAGGTCGAACATCAAGCGGAAGCTTACATGAAAAAGTACTAAGTAAATCATCATAAATTAACTCCAGGGGTATAAATGTCAATATCGCCATAACTTCATAAATATCAGGAATTTCATGAACAAAAACAAAACGGGTATAGCTCATTTTTCATAAGGAATCATAATATGCAGAGTATCGCAGCAAAAGGCGAACCGATTATATGTATGGAGACACATAACCGCGAGAATATTACTTGATTCAAAAGAAAACAAAGTATTTTAATCATCGAAACTCTATCAATCATAAAGGCAATATTAAATGTAAACACATCGATTGAAACGTTTCCCCACCAGCACCAGACCAATCTCGCTCCCCGCTTAGCCTGCACATTTAGAAATATATGCAGGGCGTGAGTACATAATATTCAGTGGGCAAACGCCGAAAAACAAGAAAGGTGCTCTTAGAGCTATAGGTTTGAAGCTTGCCACATCCCAGCAATACACAGAAATAAGTTAGCATAAATGAATCTGTGCATGCAGTTTTAATAATAAACATCATAAATAAGTGTCTGCAAACAAAGTATACGTCATGTATGTACCGTATTTACAACTCATCATCATAATTAAGGTACTGAGAAGTAAGCCTCCCTCTCAAGTACCGTGACCGGCCGACCCGAAGACGGCTCACAGTCACCTCTGTGCACAAAATCCCGCTTGTGGCAGGACCAAATTCGTCTCATCTCATCAGTAGAGGGTAACACACAAGCTCAACATTAAAAATTGGCAAGTCAAACAGTTCTCAAACATCATTTATCTCAAATCATTTGTTAAACTCGTAACATCATCAAATCATTTTAGAAAGCTCATATGATATACGTATACTCAAAATATTGCCCACCTGAAGTCCTTCGCTCAACTTGGAAAGAAAAACAGGCGACTTACTTCTTCGTCTCGCTCGGGCCTTCATATATCATCATCATCGTCATCGAAGGTTCATATGATAAAACAAACCTTAGTTAGAAACTCATTTACTAAATCCAATCTCGTCTCAAACTATAACTTCTCACTCAAAGTCTATTTACCCAATAAAACTCAATCCCTAGGTATACTTAACTTCTAAGGATTCACAAGTCCTACTCTCGACTTAACTCTCAACTCGGACCATACTCATAGCAATCAAGCACATAAACAAGCATAAACACTTAAGCATATAAAATTCACACATAGACAAGTCAAAAACAAACTTCACTCTGCACTGACTCAACTTCAAAACCTCACCAGACTCGGTAAAGAACTCCAATGGAGTCGTAACCTAACCAAAAGAAACCTCTTTGATTCTAGTTTCATTTAAAAAAAAGTAGGATTAAAAACTCCAAGTAGTTTAGGAGATATGACTGTTTTACTACAGTCTACCATATTCGGCAGTTTTGTGCAATCGAAAACTTTGATTTTTGAAAAAGAGAAAATGTTGTCAAAAAGGTCTAAAATTTGGTGGGTATTTAGATAATACACTCATGTCTTAACAATAAAAATTTGGGTTCCAAAACGTTAAGGAAAGATACTGGAAAAGGTGACTCTATTGGCTACTCACCGAACATTTCGGCAGAACGTAGCAGTTTTGGTTTTACATTTTATAAAAATAGTAAACGAAGTCCAAATGACTTGAAATTTTACCAGTGTGCTCAAGACTCATGTAGGGACTTTCTATAAAAATTTTCAAAGCTATTACACATCGACAAACCATCGATCACAGTAGGTCAGTAGGCCTACGAAATTCACCAAAATCTCATCTCAAACTCTTTAAATGCTCAACTCAACATTCCTTCAAAGAAAACTCATCAAAGCTCATTTTTAAACACTTATAGCACTCAAAGACATTCAAGCACAACTTAATACTCATCATACTCAATCTCAACTCTCCTCTTACATCATAAACTCAAATCTCAAGGAAAAGGTTTCAACGAACGCATCAATTCAATTCTCTTTTCATTTTCCATGCTCAAAATTACTCAATCATTCATAAATGACCTCATACATCATATAACTCATTATACACACATATATCCTCTTTAATCATGCAAACTAAACTCTAACACAACTCACGTATCAACGTGGATTCTTATTAAAAGCATGACAAACGTTCACATAATGGTCATAAAGCAATTAGACCTCATTTTATCAATCATCGACTTCTCAAATTATGAAAACTCAAAAACTCATACAAACTAAACTAAGTCAAAAAATTTCTTAGCCAACAAAAGACTTAATCAAACATAATTATACACTAATATCATGCTCAATTACATATATCTTAAACCAAATCACTTAATAAACACATAGGTAAGAAAGTCCTAATTTTTATTAAACTAAACTCTTCGAAATTTTATAAACACACATGAATCTTTAATCTAATTATAGACCTATCAATTTTAACCATTTAAACTCACATATAAACCATCAATTTACAATTTAGGGCATAGATACACATATCCCTAATTTCTATCAAACTAACTCACATCAAATTCATCAATTAACATCATATACTCAATCTACTCCATCAATCATCATCATAGACATCTCATGGACTCATCTTCATCATCAATTTATCATTTAAAGCATTAACTCAAAAATTCCCAAATTTTGGGCAAACTAAACTCCATCGATTTTTGCATTTCAAGGCATAGCCTTTCAAAACACACATCAATCATCACCAAACATCACATAGATCTCATTTTTCACCCCAAATCAAGGAAAGAAAAAGAAAATTTTTTGAAGGGTAGAACACCCAAATTTTCAAAAATTTGAGGAATAAAGGAGGGGTGATTTTCTTGCTTCAATCTTTCAAAAATACTCACATACAACATCATACAAGCCATATCTATGGATTTAAAGATCACTTACCCAAACTTACACCAAAACTCATACTTCCTCTCTCTAGCTTTGGAACCAATCTTCAATGATCCTCTTGAATTCAATGAGATTGAAGGTGTTTATGCAAGATTTTGGAGTGGATTGATGTGTTTGGTATAATTTTGTGAAGCTTCGGAGGTCTCTACAATGGTTGATAATGGAGGAAAGTGAGAGATGAGGGAGAAAGAGGGGTGGCCGATTGGTGAGGATGAAGGAGAGAGAGAGATTTTTGAAAGATATGAATTGATATGGCTAATCCTTGAGAGATTTGCAAATCTTAGCAAATATTGGCAATTAATGCTTTGTTCTCTCTCTCTAATCTCTACACTCTCTATTTAATCCACTTGGCAATTTGTGGTATTTAGTCACATGCTTGAGAAATTAAAATAATAATGTGAGAGGGGTGATTGAATAATAACTATAATAATTATGGAAATGTTACTCAATAATAAAATACCATAGCATAATTATTCATGTGACCAAATAAAATAAATATGGCACCAATATTAGTGCACTCACTCAATTATAATATTCCTCATCATAGGAAAAATAATTTTAAAAAAATTTCCATAAACCGGCATCATTCGATTTTTCGGTAAAAATAAACCGCACTTGCTTTGAAAACTTAATCAAAATTCCAAGTGCTAAGGTCTCAATTAAAAATCATAGTAACTTGGTCATAATGACACACGTAACAAAAATCACATAATCAATCAGTCACGTAAATTTACATAACATCACATCAAAGCAGTCGGCAAACACAAACAAACTAGACGTCTCTCAGACCGACTCTTTTCATCAAGGTTTCTCACTCTTTCTTTCTCGACTCTATTTCCAACTCATTATTCCTATTTTCTTAATAGGACAGTCAAGCTCTGATAATTCGGTATCCGGTAACTCTATTCCCGGTAATTGGAAAATAAAATAAAATCTCAGCTCAATTCAATCAGCATCTCTATCTCAACTCATTTCTCAAATCTCTTCACTTTAACTCTATCATTGGTTTGTCCACTCATATCTCTATTTAAAGACAATCTGTCTTATCTGCTCATAAAAAAAATATAGTCTCGCATCTCGACATCTCAGTACTCTCATTAGTGTTAAGACACTATTTCTCAATAAGGAAAAGTACGGGGTGCTACAAAAAATCAGTCACTGCTGATTACATAAATTCTCTTAGACCTTAGGCGAACCTTGGTTATCCAAAGCCTAGGTCAAACTAACTCCAAAGAACTTGTTCTTTGAAGTTTAGTTGGCAAGATTTCAAACCTCCATTCGACCGATAGAATCGAGTGTTTGAGTTGCAAAGGAGTTCAGGAAGGTACTCTGTCTCTGTGAGGTCCTAGTGTAAGTTCGTGCTAGGAGTGAGAAATCCAACAAGGTATGTTGGTACTGAAGATTGGATCTTCAGTTGATTCGGTTGTGTGCACCGCAAGCACACGGTTCGGTTTGCTGTGCACCCGTAAGCACTAGCATCGATTTGCAGTGCACCCGTAAGCACTTGCAGAGTGAAGTTGTTGGTCTGATCAACCGACCGTGGATGTAGGAAGTGTTTTCCGAACCACGTAAAAATCTATGTGTTATTTACAGCTTTCAGTATTTAATTCTTACTTGTGCTCTTCCTTTCTTAAACTGAAAACTATTTAATTGCAAAGAGAAACTCAAGACTAACAACGTGCTCAAATCAAAAGGCTATTGCGAAACAAAAGATTTCCGCTGCGTGTGTTATCAGTCTGATTGATCTATCTTCTGATAGTCAGTGAGATTTATAACATCTCTATTTATCAAACTCGACTGAAGCCTTACGTGCATCAGTTAAGTTCTTGTAACTTAACTGATAACTCCTTACTGAAGAGTCTTTCAGTATCAGTCGTCAACCCTGTTTTGGTCAAGTCTCTTTTCAGTAAACAGGTGTCTGAGTTTGTGTTCAAAGTTTCATTTTGATCTCTATATTGAGATCTTCATTAAAAATAGCCTATAGGTGTATTCCGCCGCCCTCCCCCCCTCCCATACACCTATTCGAGACCCTCCGGACCTATGAAAGTTTAGTATTGAAAAATACGACATATGAAAGTTTCGGCTTGAAAGCTTCCTCATCGCTCAGCATTGCCGAATGTGGGAAGTCATCACCAACGGACCAATCATCATCACCGAAATTGTCAAAAGAGTTCCTGTTGACCCAGCTCGGGATCCATCCGATGAGGTCCAGATCAAGCAGAAGGCAGACTTCACCACAGAAGAAATGAAGCAAGATGAGCTAGACAACCTCACCAAAGCATCATCTCCGGCACAGTTCTAGACAAGCATGTCGCCAAGATCATCAAGTGCAAAACTGCAAATGAGATGTGGGACATTCTTGAAAGAATGTGCATCGGATCCGAGAAAATAAAGGAGAACAAGCTGTCCATAGCTTGTTAGAAATTCGACTCCTTCCTCATGCTCAAGAATGAATCTGTCGATGAGATGGAACTCAGATTCAACCAAATCCTGAACGAAGTTCAATCCATCTCGAAGGATAAATACACTCAACGAGAAATCAACCTGAAGATTCTTCGAGCACTTCCACGAGGAGATTGGCAGATCTATTCAGTTGCTCATCAGAACAAGCCTGGATTCAGTCAGCTCCCGACAAACAAGCTCTTCTCTGACCTCTTGGTAAATGAGTTCGACATCCAGAGAAATCTTGGAATCAAGAGGATTGGAGGATCAGACGAAGATGGTCCATCAACCTCAAAAAGAATAGCACTGAAAGCTTCAGCAAAAGAAAGCAAGAAGCACACAAAGGAACCGACGAAACTCAAGCCCGAAGACTTCTTCAGTCAATATGCTTTGTTGACTGAAAGATTCAACAAGATGGAGTCCAAATTCCGCAAGTATAGGAGGTTCCACAAGCAGCACTACAAAGGAAAAGAAAGAGAAAACAAGTCCAGATATTCCACTGACAGAAGCGGAGAAAGAAAATCAACCGCTTTCGACTTGAAAGATGTAGAATGCTTTGGATGCAAAAAGAAAGGGCACTTTCGAACTGGATGCCCTGAACTGACGCATTCCGAGCGCAAGGAGCTGAAAGCCAAGAAAGATCGCAAATATGCGAAGAAGAAAGCGATGGTTGTTGAAGATGCAGGATCTTCCGAAGAAGCATCAGAATCATCCGACTTCAACTCTACCAGCTCAGATGATGAGAGCCAAGCCCTGATGGCCAACGAAACTGAAAGCGTGGCCGACAACAGCTACGACAATGAAATAAACGGCCCAGAGGTAAACTCTCACTCAAAAACTCCTTATACTGATAACTCTCTAGTGTTTTCAGGAGATCACACAGAATTTGGAGAAAGCTCAGCCGATGAAACTGATGAGTTCGATCAGCTCATGATTGATCACTATCAGTTAAGGAAAATGTTCGAAGATCTCCTCAAGCAGAATTAGAAAATAGAAAAGGAGATCAATGATGAACGAGCCAAGAATCAGACAATCATCTACTTTCCGGATGAAACTTATCTTGATCAACTGATCATGGAGAACAGTCGACTGGAAGAGAAGCTAAGAGTTTCCAATTCAGAGTGTGACAGAGCATCTCATGAAATCAAGAGGCTCAATCACAAATTGGAAGAAACAGTTAAGGACTGCATGATGAAGTCTCCCATGATAACCAACTTTCCTTCAAAAGGCCTCGTTGAAAGCATCGGGGGAAAGGTTGCTCCAACTGATAAAGGAAATAATATCATGATCAACAAAGTGGATGATTGATGCGTCTTTGACTTTTGGGCCATTTGGCCCTGTTTTTCTCTTTGTTTGTGTCAGTTCAGGTCCGTCCAGGGGAAAATCTTGTTGTTAAGGAAGGAGAATCCAGTGGAGCAGAAACGGACGAAATGTGGTCGGAATGGGTATTACCAAAGCCCAGATTGCAATGTCATGTTTACCAGCATGGAGCCTAGGCACAGTACCTCTCAAGTCTAACTTGGAGTATGGGAATCCGAAGTGACCCACCTGGTATGAATCAAACTGAAAGAAGCAATCCGTCTGACCACTACAAGGAGAAGCAGACAGCCGAAGCCGAGAAAGGAAAGTAAATCCCGAAGATTTGATGGAAGAATGCTGAAAGATGGAGAAGAAGCTGGAAGCATCTGGGAAAGGTGAAGGTTGACTACAGCATGCAGCTGGAAGATATCTCCAATCGAATCAATCAAGGATTGCACTAAAGAAGGAAAGAAGATCTCGATGTAGATATGAAGCAGGCGCAGCTAGGGTTAGCCCTCCACCGTTTTGCAGTATAAAAGGTTGAAGCATCTGGGAGCGGCGTTGCTCCGGCCTGGAGCCGGTCGGCCTCCTCGTTTCTCCTAAATCACTGTCGACGCTGTCCTCGTTTCAGAAAGGCAAGAATCGTCGCCGCCGAACAACTGCTGTTCGGGGCTCGGTGAGGCCGTGTGAGTTCGCCCCTATCCCGACCGTCGTCGTCGTCATTGTTATTCTGATGCAGGCGTGACGACGAGAGTTCGCCGCCTTCTCCCTCCATTCCGGCAGTTGGGGTTCGGCAGTTGCTTGGGCAGTCGGCCCCTTCTCCCAAAGCTAAGTTTAACTCTCTCAATTCCGTTCAATGTTCTAGTTTTTGAGGGTGTGAGTTCTCGTGATTGCTACTCTAGAGTGCAGTGAATGTGAAGTATATAAATCCTCCTGTTGTAAAGCATTTCATGGCTATTTGAGGTAGATGAACTATGATCATGCTAGATATGGATGCGAACTGAATTGAATATTTGAGATAGCAAAAATACCTTGAATGTTTTCAAACAGATGGGTTGTTGTTGGGGTTGAACGTATTGTGGAATAACTGAAATGAATTGGTCTTCTGTTAATGCCGGTGAACTTTGATGAAAAGAGATGAATATTGAGGCCAAGCCTTACCTTGAGAGCTTTGGTAGAAACACACGGTTGTTCTTCAAGTTTTTGGTGAAATGAACTGAGAGTGAAAATTAGCATTTGCTGGCTGGGTTGGTATTAATAGAGAAGGTGACGCTGCATACTTGAGTATGCTAGGAAGATGAGCAAGCATAGGGTGGTTGGAGGTAGAGATTTGAGGGAACCGGGCAACCATTGGAGGGCGGCTGAAAGACTCTTGCCGGTGGCTGATGAGATGGAAGTGCAGAGGGGTGGCCGGCTGTTGCTTCAACATTCTACTATTACCTTTTTCTTTCTCTTTGAATATTTTGTTCCAAACTTGAGAAGTGGGCCATGTAAGTCTCAACTTGTAATATACTATGAATTTCCCAAGCTGGGAACTAAATTGTAATCCGTGAACTGTAAATAAATACTGGTTCGAGTTCCTAAATATCACGTTTCTGTCTCCGTTTGATATCTGCTTTCTTGTTTGCCAAAATCAAAAGTCTATAATATAACTTAAATTAAATCCGTGGATTTAATCTGCAAAGTTGGAAATAATTCCAAGACTTCTAGTAGCACTAATAAAATATAACTGCATCTGTTTTTCAATTATTAAATAACATGACTTCGCTGAGTCAGTTATAACTTGGAAATAATAATTACCGAAGGGTTCAATAATTCTCATCGTGATTTACTCACGCGATACAAAAGCATAAAGCTAAAATAATAACTTCGTCTCCGATAAATAAATTAGAATCGTAAGCTGAATTCTCATAAACTGTCGACTGGATTCCATTTCCTGTGTATTTAAATAACATAAAAAGAGCGGGTCACTACATGATAACTGGTGGTCAACTAACTGGTGCTCTACAACTGCTGACGTGGAAAGCAATGAAGACAAGTCTTCATCTGAAGGAAACTCATCCTGATAAGTCAACCAGGATCAGTGGTATCGACTGACTACAATGATCAGTCGATCAGTACGTACTTTCAACTTACTATTTAAAAACCAGTTATTTTAGTTATGAATATTTTTGTCTGTATTCAAAAGTTTTCTCTAACTGATCAGTTTGTTTCAAAAATTTTAACTGATTGTTGGGAAATGAAATATCCGAGAATGACAAGTACCTTTAAGAAGATTTGATTTGATTTCACTTGTCCTGATCTTTTCTAAAAAAAATTCCAACCTTTTGCTCTGTAATCAAATTCTTGAGAATTAAAGAACTCTAACACTTGAGTTTGAACAGTTTTAGTCTATTACAATTAAGGCCTATGGATTTTGGTATCATCAAAACAAGGATCAGGATATTCCATTAAGTTCCCAACAAACCCTAAACTATTTTCGCACTATCAATTATATCCTTAACTATTGAAAATAATTTTTTAAACCTTGAACTATCAATTTTGTATCGATGGTACCCTTTATCCATTTTTCATCTCTTGAATTTTTAATGAGTAATGCATATAATCATGTCGTTTTATATAATATAAGTAAAAAAAAGAATAATTCCAAATACATTGTGGTACCCGGTGAGCCACGTCAAATTTTTGAAGCTAAAAAAATGAATGAATGGTACAATTTATACAAAATTGATAGTTCAAGGTTTAAAAAATTATTTTCAATAGCTCAGAATATAATTGATAGTGCGAAAATAATTTAGGGTTTAAAATGATATTTACCCTAAAAATTAAGGTGTGTAGAATTTTTTGTCACGATAGTTCTAATAATTAACATCCAAGTTTTCGAACATTAAGCGGATCACTGTGTGAAAAAAAAATCAGACGAGGATAAAATGTTGAAGTAATTAACATTCTTGAAAACGGCGAAATAATTCGATAATTTCTAGAACATCGAACTAATGATTTCCACAATAAATGCACTTACACCCGGTGGTTGACAATTAAAGACTTATGGACTTCAAAATTTCTTTATTTGAATATATACTAAAAGGGTCCATATATTTATACATGTTTTCTATCTAACACCATCCTTATTTACTAAATTGTAAACAATAATCAGTTTTAATTCAGTGTATACTAAGAATTTGTGATGTATAAACAAAAAAAAAATAACAGCATGTAAAAAAAAAAACATCCAATACTGTTGAATGAATCTTTTGGATTCTTAGTAGTAAGACGTTTCATCAAACCAACAAATTAATTTACGTAATTATAAAAAATATATATATTTGCTGATCCTTTTTTTGATTAGTAATGCAAAAATGGATTTATTCGAACAAGATACGCTCAATATATATATTAAATCAATTTTATTGAACCGATATGAGCCATCCCAAATCTTTTTAATTTAAAAAAAAAAAAGTAATAAATGGTATCTTTCGAAATGTATATACAACAAATATTTCGCATAATCTTTCAGTTTATACGTCTGCAAACAACATATTTTTTGGAAGAATATTATACATACAAAATCCACCTTGATATGGTACTAAATGAAATAAACTAAATCAAACAAAACTTAAAAAGATATTGTCCTTTAAATAATTCAACGGTAGTTTTGTAGTTCCCCAATAACGTAAATTTAATAGGGAATAAATTACGTGATATGAATGCGGAATATGATACCATACAAAACTTTTTAGAAAATAATCACAAATAAAAAATAATAATACTTTACAATAACTCATTGATGTCCACTCGAAACAAACTATATATATGTTCGTCTAGATTTGGAAAGATATTCTAATACCCATGAACCCACCATATTCTAGATCTGAAAAAATGACACAGAACAATGATAATAACCGAACTAATTGTTACCATAAGTGGCCAGCAGATATGAAAACGTCTAAATCTTTCGACAATCCGTATCGACGATTTCTATGTTGCAAGTGCAAAACGCTAAGTTAGTAACCATGTTTTTATTTTTTCCTCTTCTAAGTTTTGGGTTATACGTTTTGAGACTATTAATCATTTGTCGGCTGTTTATCCTGTTGAACACAGGAAGGCGACTGCCATTTCTTCCAATGGGTCGATCCTGATGTACTGCCATACCAGAAATGCTTCTTTCAGCATATTCGAACAGAGAATGATCTTCTCCACAAAGAAATCTATAAATTACATAATTTAATCCGTGACTGGGCAGAGGATTTACGGGAACAAGCACTGAAGAATCAGACTTTAAAGAAAGAAGGATAATTTTTTATTATTTTTTTCTTTGGAGTTATGTTGCTGGTTGCTATATATGTTAAAATTCAATGGTGAAATGTTTTTTTTATCATAGTCAAATATTCAAAGCGTCATATGATGCATGATTTTGATGGTTGTGGAAATGAATGTTAGAGTAAGAAGTATGAAAAAATATAATATTGTCAATAATCGTTAGCATATAAAGTGCTACAAAAAATACACCCGAAATTTGACTAACAATTGATGAAGAGAGAAAAATATGCTTGGCTTAACAAATCATTATTCAAATAGACTTCCTTTGTAAGTTTAAAAATTATAAATCTACACTAAATATAACAACGTACGTAGAGCGTTGTTCGTTAAACGAAGCACACCATATAATATATATAACTATATAAGTTTAAAACCTGTGAAAAAATAATAAAACTATATTTTCCAAATGTGGCGAGCATATGAAAAAATAAATCTTATTAAGTTGACAAATTACGATTTATTTTGTTATAAATTGTTGTATAGTGTTAAACGAGCATACTATTTAAGTTTTGTATATCTTGTGAGATGCACTAATTAAATAAGACTATTTGTCACGACCGGGCTTAACTAAGGATAGTTAATCCGGGGAATCATGACCAAGGGAGGGAATTAAGAAGCGGGAATAAGAAAGGGATTAATTTGTAGAAGCGGATCGAAAGTTTACACTGAACCAGAAGAAAATTCTAATGTATAAAGAAGTCACTCTTTATAAACTTGAAAGGATTTTACAAGCCAAAGATGTTGTTTACATACGAGAATCACAATAGAGAAGACCTATTGTGATCTTTACACAAAATAAGTGTTCGAAGCGGAAGACTGACTGGAGAGGCATGTTAAAGACATGCGTCTCGAAATATACATTCATACAAAACAAAAGACCGCTCGACACCGTTTCATCATCGTCTCTGCTCAACCTGCACGTTTATAAATACATACAGGGCTGAGTATAAAATACTCAGTGGACACATGCCAAAGATACGTACATGCATACTAAAGCTGTAAATTATCATGCCTTTTCTCATGGCGTACAGAGGTTTTAGTAAAAAGTCTGTACCCACTAGTCATTTACTTGAACTAAAGTTCGTCTGATCAGACTATGTTCTTTTGTACTCTACCATATCTGCAATGATAACTGTGTGCCGAGAAGGTGGCCACCTTCTACGGTCACTGACCGGCCGATATGCTAAACCGGCTCACGGTCCTAGACCGGCCGATACGCTAAACCGGCTCACGGTCCTAGACCGGCCGATACGCTAACTGGCTCACGGTCCCTTGTGTACACTAATCCTGTCTAACATCTGGATAGAACAGGACCCGAATTCGATTAACTGCTGGTGTCAGATAGGTATCATACATAAATCTTAAAATTGATAGGCAATGATAATAGTTTGCAAGATTTTATTCAACTGCAGCATAATCTAAACTTTGATTTTTATATAAGAAAGCCCACCTGATCGTGGTCTGATGATTCAGGTGATTCGGAACTATGGATTCACCTTCTTTTGTATATGACCTTCAATATAGATTTACTAACTAAGTAAATAACGAGAAAATAATATGGATTTAACTTAAAAAACACTTATGTTGGTTTTAAGGTGATATTTCTATTGGAAATCTTGGAATGGAGACTAGTTGTTTGACAAACTTATCAACAGCCAACTTAGACTGAAACTGCAATAATTATAACTCTGACATTAATCAATTCTATTCACACTAATTAAAGATAAATACTAACGTAGAATTATTATAAATTCCTTCTTTCTTTTTAAAGAGCTTGATTCTAAGATGATCTAATATAGGTTTAACTACTAACTAAAATAATTCTATATTTAATGCTTTAATTAACTACTTCTAAGTATAAATAAATAGTTAATCTTATTTACATAAATTATTGGGCTGAAAATAATAATGCAGTTTGTTTGAATAAATCAAATGTCCAATTAAAATAAATCTGGGCCATTTACAGAATTAATCCAAAGCCCAACAAAATTTAATTGATCCTATAATTAGTAGCCCAATTAACTATTTTTAGACTAAATAAATTAAGAATCCTATATTCTTCCCTTTAATAAAAGGAACCAAATTAACTTCTCTTTCTTATCTCCTCACGCTCACATACATCTACATTCTCTCTCTGCGTTCCTTCTCTCTCTCTCTCAACTCTGTCGTCCTCTTTCTCTCTCCCTGTCTCCGGTGAGCGTCGCCGGCCTTCGCCGCCTCCGGCGCGGCGAGGTCGGCCTCTCCTCTCCCCCCTTCCTTTCTCTCCATTTCTCCTTTCCCTATGTTTCAATCCCCAAATTATAAAATCAAAATCCTAGGGTTTCTACCTCTCTTCATCCCCTCTGGAATTCGTCTCTCCGGCGAAGCCTGCTGCCCCGCCGTCGTCTCTGTCACGCCGCTGCCTCTTCTGACTCAGGTAAGTCCCTGTCTCTCTCTCTACTTCTATCTCTGCTCTCTCTCCCTCGAACTCCCTCTCTCTCTGCCCTTTCTCGATCTCTCGCTCTCTCTCTCTCTCTGTCCAGGGCGCGGCGGCCGCCGCAAGCTACGACGGCGCTTGCAGCGCCGGCGCTCGCCGCCGCCTGCCCCGCTCCTCTCTCCCTCTACCTCGTTCTGCCTTTCTCACTCTCTTCCTGTTGTCTGTCTCTATCTCACACTCTATCTTACTATCTCTTGCTCAATCTCCCTCTCTCTTCTACTGCAGCAGCCACCGCGGCTGCCGTGGCTCAGGCAGCGCCGATGGTCGCCGCCACCAGCCGCTCCTCCGTCGCGGTGGTTCGCGGCCTGCCGCTGCTAACCTCTCCTTTCCCTTTCTCTATTTCAATCACCAGTTCAAAATCTAATTCCAGCAAAATCTCCAATCTAATTTCTATTTCAGCTTTAACATCACAAACTAATGAATCTCTACTTGTTCTATTCAGGAACCGAGGTTTCAAGGGATTACTCAGAGTGACAGTCGTCTACTGCTCAAGATTCAATTTTTATATGATGTAAATCTGTTTATTTATTGATTATCGAGAAACTGGGATTGTGTTGCTGAATCTGAATAGGGATGTTTGTAGCTTATTACTATTACTACTGTTTTCACTATTTTTAACTCGTTATTATGTGCATAAAGAGAAAAGAAAGACTACCTTCTTTATACAAACTGCACAAGCTGCTGTAGACGATTATAGATGATTTGCTTATAGATGATTTGCTTTGTTGTTTGGAATTAGCAGAATGGGAAAAGGATGAGACTACTGTAACTCACCATATTTATAATAGTTTGAGTCGGTTAAATGAAGTAGCTGGGTGGAAAGGTGAGAGATACGTGTTAAATCACATGATACGTGTTGTATCATGCTCTACGTGTTCTTTCACAAAAATCTTGTTTCTTTACAAGATAAATGCAGCCAATTCGATCTGATCAATCCATTCAAGAATAGAGTAACAGTTGGGTTAATGAAATTGGGCTTCTTATTACATTTTGGGCCAATACAGTTATTGGGCTAATCTAAAACTGAATTTATAAATAATAATTGGACTGTATTTACCAAATAAAGTCCTAAGCCCAAATAATAATATGAATAATTGAATCTATATTTCTTATTTAATCAGTTAATCCCAAATAGAAATTGGATTACTACGGTCCTTATTTGACGACTATCTATATTAGAATCTAATATGTGAATTTAATTATATATTCAACAATAGTGTAAATACGGTGGGGCTACTACATCCTACCCCTCTAAATAAAAATTTCGTCCCGAAATTTGCGTACCTAGTTAAACAACTCTGGGTATTTGTCTCGCATTTTGTCTTCCAGTTCCCATGTTGCTTCTTCCTGGTCGTGATGTCTCCACAAAACTTTCACCAATACGATTGATTTATTTCTTAAATCCTGTGTTTTTCGATCCAGGATAGCTTCTGGTCTTTCTTCATAAATCAAGTCTGAACTCAAGTTTATCTCTTCGTGATGAATTACGTGTTTGGGGTCAAACACGTATTTCCTTAATTGCGATACATGGAACACATTATGAACATTCCCAAAACTGGGTGGTAAGGCTAATCTATAAGCAACTTGGCCTATTCGTTCCAAGATTTCATAGGGTCCCACAAAACGAGGTTTGAGTTTTCCCTTCACGCCAAATCTAACTATTCCCTTTGATGGAGATACCTTCAGAAAAACTTTATCTCCTACTTCAAACTGTAGTTCAGTTCGGCGCGTATCTGCATAGGACTTTTGTCTATTTTGGGCCTCTTTCATTCTTGTCCGAACCTGTCGGATAATTTCAATCATTTCATTAACTGCGTCCGGCCCTAGATTCTTTCTCTCGCCTACTTCATCCCAATAAAGTGGCGACCTGCATTTCTTTCCATACAATACCTCGTATGGTGCCATATTAATGGTTGCTTGATAGCTATTATTATAGGCAAATTCAACCAGTGGCAACACTGATTCCCAAGCACCGCCTCTATCCAACACTATTGTTCTTAGCATATCCTCCAGTGTTTGAATTGTTCTTTCCGTCTGTCCATCTGTTTGTGGATGGAAGGCAGTACTAAAATTCAGCTGAGTGCCTAGCTCTTTCTGCAGACTAGTCCAAAATCGAGAGGTGAATCTTGAATCCCTATCCGAAGTGATTGACATAGGTATTCCGTGGAGGCGTACAATCTCCCGGACATACAATTGAGCTAGTTTGTCAGATCCATAAGTAATGGAAATTGGTATAAAGTGGGCACACTTCGTTAGTCGATCTACGACTACCCAGATAGCAGTGTGGTTTCCTCTTGATTTGGGTAAACTAGTAACGAAGTCCATCGTAATATGGTCCCATTTCCATTCTGGAATCGGTAACGGTTGTAGCTTTCCATAAGGTCGTTGATGCAACGCCTTCACCTGCTGACATGTCAAACACCTCTCAACGTAAGAAGCTATGTCTCTCTTCATTCCGTCCCACCAAAACTTCTTCTTCATGTCCTGATACATTTTCGTACTTCCAGGGTGAGCGGTGTAAGGTGTGTCATGAGCTTCACTCATGATTGTATTTCTGAGCTCCTCATCACATGGAATGCACAATCTTCCTTCAAACATAATAGCATTATCAGCAGCTTCCTCGTAACCTGTAGGTTTGTCCGTTCTGATTTTCAAGCGCAATTTCTCTAATATTTCATCTTTCCTTTGCGCATTGATAATTCTTTCTCGAAGATTCGGTTCCGCCAAAACTGTTGCAATGATAGATTGCGTCGTATGTGGGGGTTGTACCACTTCTAAACTCATTCTACCAAAGTTTTCTACCAGTTCTTTCTCCTGAGTAAGGAAAAATCCCAACTGTGGTTGAGTTTTACGACTTAAAGCATCAGCAACCATATTAGCTTTGCCAGGGTGGTAGTTTATTCCACAATCGTAATCCTTTACTAATTCGAGCCACCTTCTTTGTCTCATGTTCAAATCTTTTTGCTCGAAGAAGTATTTTAGACTCTTGTGGTCTGTGAAGATTTCACATCGTACCCCATAAAGGTGATGTCTCCAAATCTTTAGCGCATGTACTACTGCTGCTAATTCTAGGTCATGTGTGGGATAGTTCAATTCGTGAGGCCTAAGTTGTCGAGACGCATAGGCTATCACTCTTCATTCTTGCATTAATACACAACCTAGTCCATTCTTTGATGCGTCAGTGTAGATGTCATAACCTTTATTGGCTTCTGGTACGGCTAAAACTGGTGCTGTAGTCAATTTCCTTTTCAGTTCTTGGAAGCTTTCCTCACATTCACTTGTCCATGTAAACTTAACTCCCTTTCTGAGTAATTGTGTCATGGGTCTTGCTATTTTCGAAAATCCTTCAATAAATCTCCTGTAATACCCTGCTGAACCTAGAAAGCTCCTTATTTCATTAAGGTTAGTTGGCGCTTTCCACTCTTGTACTGTCTGTACTTTTGCAGGGTCCACCTTGATTCCCTCAGATGACACAACATGTCCAAGAAATGTTACTTCATTGAGCCAGAATTCACATTTGCTAAACTTCCCATAAAGTTGTTCCGTTCTTAATGTTTCCAGAACTATTCTCAAATGTTTTTCATGTTCTGCTTGATTTTGAGAATAAACCAAAATATCATCAATGAACACTAGAACAAATTTATCTAGGTATGGGTGGAAGACTCGGTTCATGAGATCCATAAATACCGCTGGGGCGTTCGTCAATCCAAATGGTACAACTACAAATTCGTAGTGTCCATATCTCGTTCTAAATGCGGTTTTAGGGATGTCTTCCTGTTTGATCCTCAACTGATGGTATCCAGATCTTAAATCGATTTTTGAGAATACACTTGCACCCTTCAGTTGATCAAACAAATCTTCAATCCTCGGCAGTGGATATTTATTCTTGAGCGTAATTTTGTTGATCTCACGGTAATCAATGCACATTCTCATTGTACCGTCTTTCTTTTTCACAAAGAGTACCGGTGCTCCCCATGGGGACACACTAGGTCTGATAAAACCTAGGTCCAATAGTTCTTGAAGTTGGATTTTTAATTCTTCCAGTTCCTTTGGAGCCATTCTATAAGGTGCCTTTGATATTGGGGCAGATCCAGGTTCCAAGTCAATCGCAAGCTCTATTTGTCGATTTGGTGGTAATCCAGGCAACTTTTCTGGAAAAATATCTTGGAATTCCCGTACAACTGCTACTTCATCTATTGTTTTCGTATCCTTAACTTCTCCATTTAAATAAACAAGATAGGCTTGAGAATCCTTCTTTTTCATCATCTTCCATGCTTGCAGCGCTGAAATTACGGGTATCCTCTTACCCATACTAATTCCATGAAAACTCGTTGGTTCTTTTCCTGGGAGTTGGAAAGAAATCTGCCTCTCATTACAACGGATCGTGGCATAATTCTCAGTTAACCAATCCATGCCTAAAATTATATCTGTGTCCCACATAGGCATAAGATTCAAGTTGTTTGCGACCACTTTAAAAGTCCCTAACTCTATTTCTAGGTTAGAGCAACAATGTGACGTGATCGTAGTCCCCCCTATAGGTGAATGTATTTTCATCCTATGATTAGCTTGTTCTGTTTTTAATTCCAAAGTATCCGCGCATGCATTTGCTATGAAAGAGTGTGATGCACCAGTATCAAACAGAACTATGACAGGTATATCCAAAAGTTTACCCATACCTGCCAGGTTTCCCTGAGTCTTCTCAGGTTGCTTCTGTTTCAGAGGATAAGCTCTAATTTGCTGAATCAACTGCTGATGTTGAGGATTCGGCGGTTGTCGTTGATGTTGCTGTTGTAGTTGGGGGTATCCTTGAACCGCTCTTAGAGGTTGGACTCGAGTTGGTTGGTTCTGTCGGAGTCCTGGTCCCTGTTGTTTAGTCGGGCAAAATTTTGAAAAGTGACCCTTCTGGCCACAGGTATAACAAGCATCACTACCAGCTTTACATACACCCGAGTGTACTCGATTACATTTTGGACAAGTGGGAGTCTTTTGTTGTCCTTGAATATTTCCCCTGGGTCCAAAATTAAATTGTTTTCCCAACCCTTGTTGTTGAGGTTGTCCTTGTCCCGGCCATATCTTTTTATTGGGTTGGTTATTCCCCGTGTCATTCCACTTTCGCTTTCCTTTAAAATTCTGAGACTGCATCGGTGGGGGTGCTGGTGCTGGTGCTGGTACAAACATTGGTATAGGTATTACCCTTTCTGTTGGCATAGCGGCTTCTATATCCAAAGCTCTACTGAGCGCATCTGCATAAGTCAATCCTTCATGACCGGCTAAGGTCATCCTAATCTCAGGTCGTAATCCACTGCAAAATTTCTCTGACATTTTCTGATCAGTATCTACTTGGGTCGGTGCATAACGAGATAAGTCACAAAATATTCTATCATACTCGGTGACTGTCATCTTACCCTGCCGGAGATTGTAAAATTCAGCATCCTTCTTTTTTTCGATAGCTTTTTGGAATATACTTATCATACAATCCCACCTTGAATTGTTCCCAAGTAAAGTTTTCCATTTGAACTGGAGTAAGAGCTCTCCGTTTAGTTTCCCACCAGAAATCAGCTGATCCAACCAGCTGAAAAGATATGCAAGACAAACGTTCTTGCTCGGTGCAGTGAAGAAAATTGAAAATACGTTCCATTGCTCTTATCCAAGTTTCAGCTTCAGCCGGATCTCCTGATCCGTTAAACGTTGGTGGATTTTGGCGTAAAAACAATTCTTCAGTCCTATGTTGTGGCAATGGTGGTGGTGGTGGTGGTGGTATATCCTGTCCTGCTGGTTCTTCCATCACCCTTCTAGGTCTACCTCGTGGCATTCTGATAATTACAAAACAAATATAGTAAATATTGTCTTGTTATTGTACATCAAGTTTGGCATTATCATAACTGGCTCATAATTAATACCCATCTAGTTAACATATACATATAATTCTCATTACCAAAATTGCCTCGAAAGGTCTTTCTGTACATTACTAGTACATAGTATGACTTTCCAACAGTCAAACATACTATCACACTACGTACTACATCACAGGACATTCTAATAAAATGAATGCCTCTGTGATCAAAAGGGCTTCGGAGCGTTTATACTATCACGACTAAAATCTCATGGTCACAATTAATCCAATTATTCTTAGACTTACTATTGCAAGGCAGTTACACGTGATCTCACTTCCGAATTTTAATTAATCATATTATCGTACTAAAACGGCGATAGTCATTTCAGGAATTCGTCGCATAAGACCCTGAAAAGAAAGACCATGCCTATGTCTCTCACTCAGGAGTGACATTCGCCTTTCACCTCCATTAGTAACTCGTCATTACAAACATATCGAAGTTACACACTACTAGATCTTCGTTCCTCTGGTGTCTATTCTTCTTAGTAGCTAGCCCCGAATATAATTACCTAACTCAACTCTGTCTCTATTCATTTCTATGTTCTGTGAAATCAATACATCTCCAACATCATGTACTATCTCAATCAACTAGTTTCTTACCTTTCTATATTCTTTGAGCAAGATGCGAGAAGGTGTCGAGTGTTTACTAATTAGTTAAAACTAGTCTAGCGGATCAAACTAGACTTGACTTGAAAGATTTTGAGGGTCAGTGCAAAAACTGCTCTGATACCACTCTGTCACGACCGGGCTTAACTAAGGATAGTTAATCCGGGGAATCATGACCAAGGGAGGGAATTAAGAAGCGGGAATAAGAAAGGGATTAATTTGTAGAAGCGGATCGAAAGTTTACACTGAACCAGAAGAAAATTCTAATGTATAAAGAAGTCACTCTTTATAAACTTGAAAGGATTTTACAAGCCAAAGATGTTGTTTACATACGAGAATCACAATAGAGAAGACCTATTGTGATCTTTACACAAAATAAGTGTTCGAAGCGGAAGACTGACTGGAGAGGCATGTTAAAGACATGCGTCTCGAAATATACATTCATACAAAACAAAAGACCGCTCGACACCGTTTCATCATCGTCTCTGCTCAACCTGCACGTTTATAAATACATACAGGGCTGAGTATAAAATACTCAGTGGACACATGCCAAAGATACGTACATGCATACTAAAGCTGTAAATTATCATGCCTTTTCTCATGGCGTACAGAGGTTTTAGTAAAAAGTCTGTACCCACTAGTCATTTACTTGAACTAAAGTTCGTCTGATCAGACTATGTTCTTTTGTACTCTACCATATCTGCAATGATAACTGTGTGCCGAGAAGGTGGCCACCTTCTACGGTCACTGACCGGCCGATATGCTAAACCGGCTCACGGTCCTAGACCGGCCGATACGCTAAACCGGCTCACGGTCCTAGACCGGCCGATACGCTAATTGGCTCACGGTCCCTTGTGTACACTAATCCTGTCTAACATCTGGATAGAACAGGACCCGAATTCGATTAACTGCTGGTGTCAGATAGGTATCATACATAAATCTTAAAATTGATAGGCAATGATAATAGTTTGCAAGATTTTATTCAACTGCAGCATAATCTAAACTTTGATTTTTATATAAGAAAGCCCACCTGATCGTGGTCTGATGATTCAGGTGATTCGGAACTATGGATTCACCTTCTTTTGTATATGACCTTCAATATAGATTTACTAACTAAGTAAATAACGAGAAAATAATATGGATTTAACTTAAAAAACACTTATGTTGGTTTTAAGGTGATATTTCTATTGGAAATCTTGGAATGGAGACTAGTTGTTTGACAAACTTATCAACAGCCAACTTAGACTGAAACTGCAATAATTATAACTCTGACATTAATCAATTCTATTCACACTAATTAAAAATAAATACTAACGTAGAATTATTATAAATTCCTTCTTTCTTTTTAAAGAGCTTGATTCTAAGATGATCTAATATAGGTTTAACTACTAACTAAAATAATTCTATATTTAATGCTTTAATTAACTACTTCTAAGTATAAATAAATAGTTAATCTTATTTACATAAATTATTGGGCTGAAAATAATAATGCAGTTTGTTTGAATAAATCAAATGTCCAATTAAAATAAATCTGGGCCATTTACAGAATTAATCCAAAGCCCAACAAAATTTAATTGATCCAATAATTAGTAGCCCAATTAACTATTTTTAGACTAAATAAATTAAGAATCCTATATTCTTCCCTTTAATAAAAGGAACCAAATTAACTTCTCTTTCTTATCTCCTCACGCTCACATACATCTACATTCTCTCTCTGCGTTCCTTCTCTCTCTCTCTCAACTCTGTCGTCCTCTTTCTCTCTCCCTGTCTCCGGTGAGCTTCGCCGCCTCCGGCGCGGCGAGGTCGGCCTCTCCTCTCCCCCCTTCCTTTCTCTCCATTTCTCCTTTCCCTATGTTTCAATCCCCAAATTATAAAATCAAAATCCTAGGGTTTCTACCTCTCTTCATCCCCTCTGGAATTCGTCTCTCCGGCGAAGCCTGCTGCCCCGCCGTCGTCTCTGTCACGCCGCTGCCTCTTCTGACTCAGGTAAGTCCCTGTCTCTCTCTCTACTTCTATCTCTGCTCTCTCTCCCTCGAACTCCCTCTCTCTCTGCCCTTTCTCGATCTCTCGCTCTCTCTCTCTCTCTGTCCAGGGCGCGGCGGCCGCCGCAAGCTACGACGGCGCTTGCAGCGCCGGCGCTCGCCGCCGCCTGCCCCGCTCCTCTCTCCCTCTACCTCGTTCTGCCTTTCTCACTCTCTTCCTGTTGTCTGTCTCTATCTCACACTCTATCTTACTATCTCTTGCTCAATCTCCCTCTCTCTTCTACTGCAGCAGCCACCGCGGCTGCCGTGGCTCAGGCAGCGCCGATGGTCGCCGCCACCAGCCGCTCCTCCGTCGCGGTGGTTCGCGGCCTGCCGCTGCTAACCTCTCCTTTCCCTTTCTCTATTTCAATCACCAGTTCAAAATCTAATTCCAGCAAAATCTCCAATCTAATTTCTATTTCAGCTTTAACATCACAAACTAATGAATCTCTACTTGTTCTATTCAGGAACCGAGGTTTCAAGGGATTACTCAGAGTGACAGTCGTCTACTGCTCAAGATTCAATTTTTATATGATGTAAATCTGTTTATTTATTGATTATCGAGAAACTGGGATTGTGTTGCTGAATCTGAATAGGGATGTTTGTAGCTTATTACTATTACTACTGTTTTCACTATTTTTAACTCGTTATTATGTGCATAAAGAGAAAAGAAAGACTACCTTCTTTATACAAACTGCACAAGCTGCTGTAGACGATTATAGATGATTTGCTTATAGATGATTTGCTTTGTTGTTTGGAATTAGCAGAATGGGAAAAGGATGAGACTACTGTAACTCACCATATTTATAATAGTTTGAGTCGGTTAAATGAAGTAGCTGGGTGGAAAGGTGAGAGATACGTGTTAAATCACATGATACGTGTTGTATCATGCTCTACGTGTTCTTTCACAAAAATCTTGTTTCTTTACAAGATAAATGCAGCCAATTCGATCTGATCAATCCATTCAAGAATAGAGTAACAGTTGGGTTAATGAAATTGGGCTTCTTATTACATTTTGGGTCAATACAGTTATTGGGCTAATCTAAAACTGAATTTATAAATAATAATTGGACTGTATTTACCAAATAAAGTCCTAAGCCCAAATAATAATATGAATAATTGAATCTATATTTCTTATTTAATCAGCTAATCCCAAATAGAAATTGGATTACTACGGTCCTTATTTGACGACTATCTATATTAGAATCTAATATGTGAATTTAATTATATATTCAACAATAGTGTAAATACGGTGGGGCTACTACACTATTACAATAAGGAAATGAGATTGGCTTGTTTTGTTCAACTAGGAAAAAAAGATAAGTTCACACTATTCAACCAAAATATACCATTTTCAAATTTTTGGGTTGGTAAAATTAATATGGAAACTAACTTATTGTCCTTTATTGAGTCAAACAGACAGCTACATAGGCATTAGATACTAAATAAATTACTAATTGCGGTATAAACATATTATCTTATCTTAACCAAAACTATTACAGACAAAAGATTTTTAATAAAATAAATCGCCACTAATAAGTGTCTACATTTCACATGCGACATATTTGTTGAATAACTAACTTTAATGATATGAACAAAATAAACGTGATCCATCATAGAAAATCATTTCAAAAATTTACACTAATAAACTGATAACGCATGACTAAATTCAAATAGGATAATTGTATTAAGATATCGATTAAATATTTTTTGAACATCTCGGTACACAGATATGAACCGGTTGATAATGATTGAATATAAAAAGGATATTTCAAAAAATAACGATAAACACCACTTCTTGCATAACTTATCTCAAATATTATAAGATTTATAAAGTTACCACTAACTATAATGATATGCATATGCTAATACTGATCAAACATAAAAAAGTCATTTCAGCAAAATTACGCTAAGAAGCTCTTACTGCTTAACTAATTAAAAAATGATAGTTATTTAAATTTTTTTTTTTTTTTTGATCGGTCAAAGTCATGTTAGATGTTAGTAGTTAGTTCCCCATCCACTCCAAGAACCACCTTATCTCTCCATTCACCAAACTCCACCTTATATCTCCAATCACCAATTCGTTCCCAAGAGGGATCGAACCCGGGTCACTTCACTTAAGTGAGGACCCGGTGGCCAGTGGGCTAAGCCCCCTGGTTGATAGTTATTTAAATTTATTGAACAACAAAATAAATTGTTTAGAACAAAGCAATAATGATCGAACATATGAATAATGTTTCAGTTCATAACTAAGCCAATAAATGATAAATTTATTAAGTTTAAACTATCCACCGTCAAATCGTTTAGCACATAAAGAAAAAAATCAATTGTCAAAACATCAACCAAATAGTAATTCATCAAACTTCGACCCATCCGTCTCAAGTAACACACCATATCTTTCATGTGAATATTTCAGGACTTGATCCTTAAACTTGTTCCCAGACCATTCAATAATCGCTGCACAGTATCTTATCCTCATTCGACAAATTGAGGCATAATTTGTATCCAATAATCCACATTTCCACCTAGGCAAAGTCTCTCCCTTGAAAATTTCAATGCATCTCATCAGATGAATCCCAGCGTCTATGATGTTCGATCCATCAGACCATTCAAGATCTAAAAAGTAGATAGTCGATCTAGAAACCAAGGCACCCTTAGACTTCTCACCAAGATGAGCTAAGTATTCCGACAACAATTTGCATTGTTACAACAAATATTTAAGTAAAATAGTAAAATAGTAAAATGACACAAACTAAGGCATAATTTTTGAACGCTAACTTACAAAAACGCTGCAGACATTGTAAGGTCGTCCTTGAACCTGGTTGTCGTTTAGTAATACCGAATTGTTTAGTACGAACATTATCCCTTTACGTGTGTCAACACACAACGCATATGGGTGCTCCTCGTCAAAAATAGGAAAGAAAAATTGTAGTTGCGTTAGAAGTGTTAGTAGTAGTCAATAAAATGGTTTTTATAAAAAACCAACATAAAATATTACCATATCTATAAGTCCAACTGGGTTGCTCTTGGACATACGCAAATCATTGGATAGTGCCCGATAAAAAATCGCATGTTGTTCTTCGTATGACATGTCAGTCGGATAAATGCTATCAATCTGCCATTACACGAAAATAAGATGACCCATGATACGTACTTTATAATTAAAAGTTTATGCTATCAAATACTTACATATATGTCTGTGGATCCAAAGAAACGTGTCGGCCTACTAACACCGCTATAATTCTCCATGTTGTTCAGAATGGCCGACCATGCATCAATTAAAGATGGCTGTATTGAATTTCCAGGCTTCAAAAACATCATGTCATATTTCCTTAACTCAACTTCTTTGAACGAGAACAAGATTTCCCCACTTCATATAGTCCAACAGAAACAACTAAAATCATATCAATACATAAAACTATAAAACTGTATATATTTAAAACTGCATAAGTTCAAAAAATCGTACACGTCAGCTCCACCAACGTCAAAACAGAACGACCCAATTGCCTTTTCGTTATTGCTCAATTGCATTTTTGTGCAGACAGTATTATCAATTTCTTTCCCCCGGGAGTGTGATCATTTGTTGTATAATTTTTTCCTTACGCAACCAAGAATTGGGGAATCTCCAATGAGGACCTTGAAAATAAAACAAATGAGCCATGTTAATACATTTGAGATATAAAAGATTTTGAAACATACATAGTATTATTTGGACATACATCTAATGTCATTCTGCTGTGGTTGGGATCAAGTTGTTGAAGCGCAGCCCTCGCTTTGGTGGCATCAGGTACCTACGTGAATGAGAAGCTATGAATCAATATTTACCAAAATAACACATTTAAAAAAATATATAAAGGCTTACAAATTTAACGGGTGTCTGGAAACCGATGTTTTCATTATTGACTTCTACTTGTGGCACACCATTCCTCTATTTTAACACCCGCACTTTAATATATTTAAATGAATTATGATTGTATGTTTAATCTGATCTTAACGTAGTGGTCTATACATATTAAAAATCATACCTGCACATTCTTCATTTTGATGGATGACGGAGGTGTTGTTGATGAACCTGGTGTCTGTGTAATTTACATAACAACTGAGTGTATAATTAAATGGAAAGCATGAGACCCAATATGTAATAAACCACAACACATTAATTGTAAAGACTGTAATACATAATGAATCACCTCGTTCCATAAAACAGCCTCATCATCAGCAATGGACAAATCAAACTTTAGGATTTCATCTTCTTTGATTTTGATGGATTTCTTCTTGGTATCTGCTTTGGCCAATACAGTATCAACCCATGCTAGGAAATCATCTAGATATTGTATATAGTCCTTTATATCCACAACAACAGTAGACGTGTGTTCGAAAGTTGGTTCAGATACGACGATACGCATACCAGTCAATAATGATGCCGCTTTAACACTGTCTTCAAAAAACTTTGTTTGCCTCTCACTCATGGATGCACTGTTCGCAAGTTTGCGGAGTTCGGCCATCTTGTCTGCAATGAACTTGGCATCCACTCGAAGTTTCTTTGATACACTAAACTCATCAATTCCACCATTCAACGGTATAGAGCTTGATGCTTCCAAAGTTTTTGACCGAACATTATATCTCGAGGGCAGTCTTAGAGCATCGCGCAACTTCCCAATTCCGAAAGCCGGTTTAGCCATTTCCAAGCGTTGTCGTTCACATAAGTCACTACTAGACCAATTCATCGATATTGGGAACATTCTTTTGGGAATATCACCAATAATATTGAATCGATCGACATAAAATAACTTCATATAAAAAATGAAAGTTGTTATAAAGTATACGAGATACCTAAACAATATTTAAATAATATTTGTAAAACAAAAATTTAAATACAGTTCAACTTAAGTAAAGGGACGTACCACCACAAAAAGGGCTGGACCTGTGTAGACTCTCGACTCATCACCGCCCCAAGTGTCTCTATTGTCAACCAAACTTCTGAACATATATTCTCCCCAGTCCCATTTGTCCAAATTGTTCACATCCTGCAGCGTGTTCAATATATATGGATGAACAGTGCCATTTGAACAACTCTCAAACAATGAAAATCCCAATGCAATCATGAAGTGTCGTTTAAACTACGTCCCTCCATTCTTGCAACTTAACATTTCACTGAGCACAACACCAATCTTTATTTGATCTCTGTTGTCAACATCAAATAAGTCTAACCACTGTTGGAAAAGTTCACAGTTAGATTGGCGTTCAAATGAAACAATTTTGTCAGGACCCTTTGGGATACCAAACACACGGTATACATCATCAGCCGTCACCTTTACACGACTAATATTGTTGATTTCTAGCATGCCGGTCGTTGGGTTGAAATTATTCAACGTCCAATACGCCAATCGCCCTGGCAAATCCTTTACTTTTAGTTCAAGAATATTTTCAAATCCAATGTCCCTGACTGCATACTTCTGAGAAGAATTCAACTTCAATAGAGCATCATGGAACGCGGAAGGTGTTGTCCTCGTGTTCAAGGTAGGTAACTTAGCTTTCCCTCCTAACAAATCGTTTAAACGATCTTCATGTTTAATGGTACGACGTGCAAACCTAACTATTTTTGTGTTGGATAATGATTCCACATCGCGTGCATCACCAATAACAGTGTTTGTTGAATATTGTAGCGGAGGTGCAGATGCATTAACTGTAATTAAAAAATTAGTCATTTGTACAATTGGATTTGCATGTAGTGTTCGAAAACTATGAATAATCACAAATGCATGTGAGCTAACATACCATCTACTACATCGACCCTTGAGATGCGACGTGGTGATCGAAACGAAGCAGGTGACTTGCCTAAACATATATCAAATTTGTTAGTATTAAATCAACAACGTATTATTTATAAATCAAACATCACACACTTGGAAATAGTTTACCTTCTGCTATTTGTAAACGTTGCGGATAAATCAATTTGGTACGCTTTTTATCCGGAGAAATGGATGAATCACTGGGTGTGTCTGTTACACAAAAGGAAAAAATCCAATACGTAATATGCAATTTATTAATCAATAGCCAAATGCCCTTCAAAAATAATAAAGATATACATGTTCTTTAGAATTAACCTGGAACAACAACTACTTTTTGTTGAAAATGATCTATGTCTGCCAGACAAAAGAAAAAAACAGTACGTTTAGTGTCATCGGAAGCAGCAAAAGAATAAAGAATATTAATTTGTGCAATCTGTACAAATATGTCAAATAATTTTACATAAAATACATGATGCATAAGTGAATCCGTTCAAACGTGTGTAGGTCATGAACATTTAGTACAACACTCATAAAGTTGACTTTTGAGGATCTCTTTCGTTCAAAGTAATTTCAATACTGATCCGTTCAAACGTGTCTACCTCATAAGAATTGCATCTATACAACAACACTCTTCGTTTAAAGTATTTTCAATACTAATACGGTACAACAGCACAACTGTTATGTTGTTTTAAAATACAATTAAATTAACGCCAACACCCAAGCACATAAAAATATAGAGGAATAACGAAAATTTGATGCATTTTTTATGTGTTCATCAAGCAGAGTAATCAATAACCTCAATTTGTCGCTGATTAAACTTCAATGGCTAAGAATTCCGAGTACGATTCATAAGAACACACCGACGACAAAGGATTAAAAACTCGTCCTTCTATACTCTTCGTTCCGCGGCAATTGCAGCACAATTCGTCGACGGCGAGACCAACAAAAGTAATGACTAACCTACCATTTATAATGATGATATGGAAAACAGAATGATATATAAAATCGTATCCCATTGTAACGAACGAAGTTTTGCAGCTGATATGGAAAGAGAGAATTTTTAGGAATCTTGGAAAGCTTACCAATTTCAACTCATATAAATTTACTGTATTAACCTTTACGAACGCATTATATGTAAACTTAAGGACAACTAATTTTTATTTTGAAAAAATCTACTAAAAATCTCGTCCATTGATCTTGTGATATCTAATGAACCATATTATGTCTCTTTACTCTATACAAGGGGCTGTTTTTGTTGAATTGGACCCTATATATATATATATATATATATATATATATATATATATATAGATAAGGGTTCAACAGAGAAGCTAAATATTGTGGAGAATAGAGCATTCGTAAAATAAAAACGAACAGATCTATAATTTTAATGAACAGATCAATGTACCGCATGAACAACAATTTGCCCCGGGTTTGAATCCTGTTGGCGGCGAGTTTTTCTATATTTTTACAAAATACGTCTGTTCATTACTTATGTTGATCTGTTCGTAAAATATATAGATTTGTTCGTTCTCTCGAAAAAGATAATTCTCTGTTGAACTCAACCCTATATCTATCTATATATATATATATATATAGTTCTAGAGAGAACTACATTATTTGTGAGAAAGTGAGAACCATCAAATCTAATGCATCTACTATAAAAATTAATGCATTCGTTGTTAAAATTAATGCACTAAAAAAATATAAAAAAAATGCTCCCTTCAGAATTCGAACCCATGATCTGCATTCATCCAACAAGATGATGTATCCACTGTAGATCTTGATGATCAAATGACTGAAAATGGTTCTCCATTCTTCTTTTAATTAGTGGTTCTTTCTTGAACCTCTCCCTATGTGTGTATGTATGTATGTATATATATATATACATATATATATATATATATAGGAAAAAGTTCTATTGAGTAAAATAAATATTTAAAGAAGTGAGAAAAAATCTCATCCATTGATCATGATCCACCAAACGGTCCAGAATTAAGAATAAATCTCGTGTACAGATTTTGATGAACATATCAACAATTGTGATGAATATGTCAATAATTTTTTATGAACGGACGTATTTGTTGAAAAGATGTATTTGTTTAAAATTTCGCACTCCAGGATTCGATCCCCAAACGTTCAATAAAATTATTGTTGTGTTCATAAAAAAACTATTGACATGTTCAACGTTCCTAACTTTCAGAAAAAAATTAATTTCTCCATAGAACATAACCACATGTCAATATTTTTTTATGAACATAGCAATAATTTTATTGAACGTTTGAGGACGTTTGGGGATCGAATCCTGGAGTGCGTAATTTTAAACAAATACATCTTTTCAACAAATACGTTCGTTCATAAAGAATTACTGACGTGTTCATCACAATTGTTGATATGTTCATCAATATCTGGACACGAGATTTATTCTTAATTCTGGACCGTTTGATGGATCATCATCAATGGATGAGATTGTTTCCCACTTCTTTAAATATTTGTCTTTCTCAATAGAAAATTTTCCCATATATATATATAAAGAGAGAGAGAGAGAGAGAGAGAGATGTTAACAGCTACTCTTGAAATGAGGTACACACAACACACAAGCAGAAAGCTCGTTCACTCACCAATCGATCACGAAGCAACCGAATGGGGGAGAAAGCATAATCAAAATATCTCTCAAGCGGCGCCCCTTCCTCTTTCCATCTTCCTAAGAGCATCTCTAGTGGGGCTCGTTGGGCCGGCTCGAGCTGCGCTCCAGCAACCCGCATTGCTGGCGAGTTGGGCGGCTCAAAAGGTGGCGCGAGCGTTCGCACCGGGTGCAATGAGTTTATATATAGCGCATGCATTGTACGCCCCTATTTAAAAAATAAACTAGATTTGAAGCGCAGTTCAATTGGTAAAAATAATTATCAACCAACCTTAAAGTCGGTGGTTCAAGTCATGTATGCGTGTGTTGTGAAATTAAAAAAAAATTGTAAATATACGTAAGGATGATATCTGATAACGTGGGCTAGCAAGTTCAACTATTTTTACCCTTTATTTTTAGTTTAAAAAAGGGAAAAATAGCACCAAAATCCTTGTGGTTTCACGAAATTCGCATATTTCCCTTGACCTTCAAAAGGTAGTGATAAAATCCTTAACCGTTGCTCCAATTCTCGTTTTTCCCTTAAGTGACATTTTTTGGCCATTAATTAGATGACGTGTCACCAACGTGGCACACTTATGCTGAGTAGATTAATTAGAAGCTAAACGACGCCGTTTTGCGTCTAACATAATAGCGTTAAAATCCCTTAAGTTTGACGCAATTCTCGCTTTTCCGTTGACCTTAAAATGATGTTTTCTCGTCGTTTTGTTGAGCTTCTTGTTGAGGGTGTTGGTTGGTTGAGAGAACAAGGCAGTCGGCGGTTGTGTGCCGTCATTTGACTTAGGGGCAGAGTTGAGAGAGATGAGGAGGCTGGAGTCGGCGGCGGCGGTGTCGCTGCACTGCCCAGCCAAAGGCGGATGGGAGAGGACAGAGAGGGAGATTCAGAGGGTGTTTCATTTTGAGGGAGTACAGATGAAGGATGAGGCCGACGCTCCTCGCCAGAGTTACAGGGGTGGCCACCTCATGCTTGTGTGTCCACGGCGGCCGGAGGAGAAGAGAGGAGAGGGGATCTGTAAAGAGATGAGAGAGGGGTTAGCGGGAGAGAGGCGACCGGTGGCCTAGTCGCGGCAGTCGGAGGAGAAGAGATGAGAGGAGAAGATCATCAATGAAGAACCCTAATTTCATTTAAAACGACGACGTTTAATGTTCTCACTTAAACACAGTCTGCGATTCGCCGAAAATTTAATCCTACGTGGATTTCCGACAGCCATGTCAGCATAAGTTTAAGGGCCGATAATTTTATGGAAAAAATAAGCATCGGGATTAAGTTCAAAGATTTAATCACTATCTTTTGAAGGTCAATGGAAAAATTCGATAACAGAAAGATGACAAAATACCTCAAACTTTCAGCCTTTTCCAATAATGGTGGTTCCCAATATGGCTTTTCAAGAATGATGGTCCCCAAAATATTTCATCCGATGAGATAAGTCATCTTTTCATCACCGATTTATGGAAAAAAAATGAAAGTTCAGGGTTTTTTTAGGAGAAAATAAACTTTCGGGACATTTTATAGAAAACGCTAAAAGTTTGGGACATAAAACAGTATTAACCCTTTTATTTTACTCCTGTGTATTGCTTGCACACGGCTTCACTTGGCCGGAGTATCGGTGGTTTTGGAGTTGGAGCGGTAGTTTTGGATTTTTTTTTACAGATTTCTGGTGCGCTCGAATGCGTCCCAATCTGGCTCGTCTCCTTTATATTTTGCTCTTGCTTGCAGTTGTCCTTACAACTGCTTGCTGCTTTGATTGTCTCGTCTTTCGTTTCTTGCTGCTTGCGATCTCTGTAATAGACGAGTACTTTTTTTTTTGCTGGTGTTTTTTTTTCAATAGGTTTTCATCAAAAAGGTTTTTAACGAGACTCGGCTCATTTGCCGGCAACTTGTGCTAGCAATGAGTTTTTAGGTGTTTTATTATTTTTTAATAAAAATTCTATTTCAGCGTTCTTAAAACGTCACATAAACATAATGTTTGGTACAAGGGATCTATATGATCCGCTTCATATATGTGTGTGTATCAGTAGCGGAGCTATGTACAAAATAGGGTGGGCTAAAGAGCACCCCTAATTTAAATTTTTTTTATTTTTATTTTTATTATTCATAAAATATAATAAATAAATAAATAGAGAGAATAGAAGATTTTCTCAACAATTGATAACTAAAAGATATTGCAACATTTTTAATTAATTGATGAATACACGTCGAAATCAATTGTCATTTTTTTTCACACAAAAACAACTAACTTACCAAGTATTTATTTTTGAGTTCTTTGTAATGTATTGAAATCTATGAAAATGTTGTTTGTTATTATTGTATTAGTTTTTTAAGGAAATATGTTTAAAATGCACGAAATGCTCAAAAAAAAATTCTCGAGGGCTACCGCCCCCAAATCCCATACAAATTCAGCCCTTCCAATATAAATTCCCGACTTCGCCGCTGATGTGTATATAATAATTAGAGTGGATTTTGAAAATAGCCACTTTTATATAGTAAAAATAAATTTTACCCACTAATATAAAAACTTAAAAAAATACCCACAGTTACCATTTTACCCTTACATATAAAATTTTTACAAATACCCACGAATTCACAACCAAAATAAATTTTGGTTGTGAATTCAAGCTTTAAAACTCGAATTCACAACTGAATAACAAGTATTGGTTATGAATTCAAGTTTTAAAGTTTGAATTCACAACTATAAATAGTGTTAGTTGTGAATTCGCGTGAATTCACAACCCACACTATTTCAAGTTGTGACTTCACAACCGATAAAAACTTGAATTCACAATCAACATTTTTTCAAGTTGTGAATTCACAACCAATTAAACTTGAATTCACAATCAACACTAATCAACACTATTTCAATTATGAATTCACAACCAACGCCGATAATTCAGTTGTGAATTCATAAACTTGGTTGTGAATTCAAGAACATTTGTACAAAATTGCGCGATTTTCATCAATTTCTTCAATCTGTGATCCAATATACTTAATATTTAATCAAAGCAAAGCTTATGCAGAAAATTTATTACATTTCCTTTCTTGAAACGAAATACATTGCTTGTAAACATCAAAAATCCCCAAAATAAGAAAATTTTGAAAAAGCCCCAAGTTCATCTCAAATTAGGGCACGATTTCCCCAAATCAATTTATTACTAAGCAATTATTAAACACCAATCCATCAATTCAAGCAAAAGCTTGAATTGTCGCCGGCCGGATTGAGTAGAAGAGAGAGAGAGAGATTCGTCAGATCTGGAGGAGAAGAGAGTGAGGGCAGCGGCAGTGGCTTGCTGCGGTCGCCGGAGATACAGAGAGGTGGCGGCGGTTGCCGTCGTCGAAAGAGATAGATGGAGATGGGGAACCTGGTGTAGACTGTGATGAGGGAGAAGAGAAGGGAGTTGGGATCGCATTGGGTCGGCGGCGGTTTTCGCTGCTACCGTCGACTGTTGAATCGTGAAGAAAGGAAGCGAGGGAGATGTCGAGCGGTGGCCGTTGTCGCCGGAGAAGAGGGCGGCGCGGTGAGATCCTGCTGGAAGAGAAGAGGGCGGCGCTGCTACCGTCGACTTGCTGGAAGAGATCGATCTGTACCACGGTGAGATCCTCCGCCCACCAATTGGCGGCCGCGGCGGCTCTGGCAGCCGGATCGGGTGAGGCGAATCGGGAGTCCCTACAGGCGACAAGCATGGTGGTGTTGATGCAACGGCCGACCAATTTGACCTTTACCGCCGTGGGGAAGAGGTTCTCGGAGGAATGCAGGACGGAGACCACGCCGGCGCCAGCTCGTTGCGGCAGATAATTCTACCATTAACGCCGGCGAGGGATGGCGGCGGCTATCAGCCCACAGAGAGAGAGAGAGAGAATAGAGTGAGAGAGTGAGAGAAAGAGTAGAGCGAGAGAGACGAGAGCAGAGAGTGAGAGAAAGAGTAGAAGTGAGGATTTTTTTTGGAAAATTGCAAGTATTTAAGGAGGGGTATTTTAGTCTTTTCACGCAAAAGTGGGTAAAATTTAATTTTTTTTTGAGTGGGTAAAATTTATTTTTGTTATAAGAAAGTGGGTACTTTGATATATTAACACTAATTAATTATTATGTTATAATTATAAAATAAAAAATATATAAAAAATAAGAAGATTCTTTTATGTTAAATCAAATTGATCGAAATAGTATCACGGTTCTCTCGAATGAAGCCCAAAACAGCAGCCGAAACATTTCTGTCAGTAATTAAATCTGTAATTAAAGTCATCCTTAGCTTACTTTCTTGCATAAGCCTTTCACGAAACAGTAATCAAAATTGAAATGATAAATTTTTAAATTTTCTAAGCACAATCCATTAGGGTTGCTTCAATTTGTGTCAACCAATCTATAATCTATCTATAATCTATAATCTATAATCTATAATTATATAAAAGCACAAGTTTGGGCTGCAATTGTTTCCCGCCAAGTCACACTTGCTTTTATCCAATGCATATTGCCAATTATTTTATCACTTGGGTAATTCCCTTTATTTCATGTGCAGCAAAGTAGGCACACACAAATCGAGGTAAGCTTTATTGTTGGGTTCGAGACAAAGACTCAATATGTTCTCTGCACATTTTTTCTCTCTTCTTCGATACGACTCCTCTTCATTTTCATCCTCTCACACCTCGCCGCCATAATCAGGCGATTTCTACCTAATTCTACCGCCTCCACCTTCACCCTCATTTCTCAATTTCCTTGCTCTCCCTTTGATTTGTTCATACATAAATTCCCACAAAATTTCCTATTTTTACTCATTTTCTTGCGAGAAGCCGCTTCCTGCCAACATCAGCATCGTTCACCGGCGACAGGAGCAGCACCATCGCCCCTCTTCTTCCTCTCCTGCTTCATCGGACAACCGTGGTCAGTCGTGTCACCTCCGCCTCTCTGCTTGGTCAACGAGCAACACAACCATTGGGCTGCCGCTGTCGCCGTCTTCTTGATTTTCATCTCTGGCTGAATTTTCATTTATATGTTCCATTTTTACTTGATAAATCATTCAATTTTATCTGCTTGATTTTTATTGCGATTTGCTCTGTGATTCAGGACCTACGGAACAAGTCTATTTAGGTGAGCAAAGTGTGTGTGTTTTTTTGGGTATCTGCCAATCGTGATTTCTACCGCTGGCGGCGACAGCAGCAGCACCATCGTGCTCTCCTTCCTCTCCTGCTTCATCTGACAGCCGCGCTCATCCAGATCGCCCGTCGTGTAGCCTCCGCCTCCGTCGACGAGCAACAACAACCATTGTGCCCCCCGCCGCCGGCAACGTCTCTATCTTTCCCCCGTGTGCTTGATTTTAGCCTTATTTGGTGATTTTCATTTATATGTTCAATTTTACTTCATTAAACTCTTTAATTTTCTCTACTTCATTTTTATTGTGACTTGCTTTATGATTCAGGACTGCGGTTCTGCATCTGCGGTTCTCATTTTTGTTTGTGGGCTTCATTTTCTTGCCCTTGAATTCAATTTGGCAGATCTGATTCTTGAACTAGGGCTTCGAAACGTATCTTAAAGGAACTAAAGAATTTGCAGAAAGATCCTCCCACTTCCTGTTTTAATGTGTGTTTATTTTTTTATTTATTGGGCCAATTTTATTATTTTTCACGATTTGTTTTTGGTTTCGTCGTGTGGTGTATAGTTTGATTTGCGAAGTATCAATGTTTGCATGTGGCTAGATGGTAAACGAATATATTTAATGTGTGTTTGTTGGATTTTTGTTTTTCGATCGATTTTTGTGAGTAAATTTTCAATCTTGGTTGTGCTACTTTGTGTCTGGCATCTAGATTAGTAGTGGTTTGGTATGTTTCCTTTTCCTTTTGACGTTGGTTGAATATTTAATTTGGGCTTGAATGATTATGTATAATTCCATTACCACTGTATCCATCTGCTACCTTTTTTCCTGCTGGTTTCGTTTCAGTACATGGGGTGATGCAATAAAGAGCTTTTGTGGTTGTGGAATGGTCCTCAAGAATGGAAGAGAGCTGAAGGAATGAAAAGAGGAAACTTGGCTTAAACATTAACTGCCCCCTCTTGATTCTATTTGAACTGAATTCCTCGGTTGAGTATGTGGACTTTAAAAACTGTCTATTCCAGGTGAATTCTCTCCATGAACTCTGTTCTCCTCATTTTTCTTGAAACAGATTACCTGTATCATTTCTGAAAAATGATATTTTTGATGCTTACCGAGTTCATTGATTTGTGTGGTAGGAGCTTAAGAGATTGGCTGCATATGCAGCAAGCAATGTAAAATTTTTGAACAATATCATTATGAAGAATCAGATTTCTTCTGTCTGGCTATAACTATAATCATTTGCTATGTTAGGCAGTTTATACACTGAATATATGAATTTCTTGCTGATTGACTGAGAATATATTTATTTCTTACTTGTGTTCCTATTTTGACTAAGTCTTGATTTATATTAATAACAATAGTATAGTTAAGGGACTCATGCCAATACTTAGGTGTAAATAAAAGAAAATGATGAATCACGTTGATTGATACTTGATCGAGGCCCCAATTATCCTTTCTGAAAACCTTCCTTTGTGGGTTTAGAGTAAAAATGAAGCCTTTTTATTTTATCTGTAATCTGATTCGTGTGTGCTCATATTTTAAATGGCAGAAAAGAATCACCAATATGATTTAATGATTTGTTTTTTGGTGGATTAATATTTATTCAGTAGTTGATTTGTGATAGTATGCTTTAATGAGTGTATAAATAATTTATACAGAAATAAAATTATTTTAAAAATCACCAACATTGTACAAATAGTTTCAATAAAAAAATATTTGCATTCAAAATATTATCATCATTTTTTTTTGTATTAGTTTATTACTAATTTATTGTATTAGCTATACTAATATATAGCGTTTGTTAAAGTTGTTCTAGTGTTTTACCCCGTGCATCACACGTGCATCGCACGGGCAAAATTTAATAGAGTAAACATTTGTCGTTGTTCTATACTTTTTGTTGGAATCATGCATGACCAAAATATTTTTTATGGCATAAACATTGTCTTCTTTCAAGATATGTTTGAACTTGGGGATTAACGTGCAATCAAGTGTAGCATGGATGCAGTCACCCTATATTAAAAAAACAACTAAATTAGAAAAACATAATAATGTTGCAAAAAATGCTTAAATACGTAATAGTTTAGTGAATAGAGAATTTTTACCTCACGATCATGAAAAATACATTCATAGCTGATAACATTGTTGGTGCTTTGAGATGAGCGGTTGTATGCACACACAAGTCTCATTTTAATTGTAGATCTGCATTATTTGGTTGCAAGTTTTTTACTAAAGACCACATGGTCGGCATGCTTGTGATTGGAGAAATAATGAATATCAAAATGAGAAGGGAGTGTAAGTAAAATTTTAACACGAAAAGTTAGTTTATATAGGCCATGGGGATGCACATTTCAGGGGAGATATATATGAAATTTATATATTTAATATATTATATTAAATGAGATGCTTTGACAATGGAGTTGATTCTGGTTTGATATAATAAAAAGTTGCTGCATTTTTGGAGATATATAAGGAATGTTGTTAAATTACACATTTCACTCTATCACCCTCTCTATCCCTCTCTCTCTCTCTCTCTCCCACAAATTTGACGCCATGCATAGGGATGTCAATCGGACCAGCCCACCGGGTTTTCGGGCTAGCCCTATAGGGTTCCGGGTTAATCGGCTGCGGGCTAATCGGGCTGGAGATTTTTTCGGGTTGTAAATCTTGAACCCTAACCTTAAACGTTCGGGTTTCGAGCTAGCCCATCGGGCTAATCAAGTTAAAGACGTAAAAATAAAATTATCATTGTATTTTATTATTCTTAATGATCTAATGTATAATGTATAAAATATACATAGATATTAAAGATATAAATTATATAGCAAAGCATGAAATGCAAAAATATAATATATTCAAGATTACATAACATATTAACATATAAAATAAGTTTTTTTTAAGACTATATAAAATAAGTTAATAACAATTAAATGTTCAACTTTGTTAAAAAAAAAAAAATCACAATAGTTTGAAATTAAAGAAAAAAAGTATCTCAAAAAAAATCTTAAACCTTAAAAGCCTAAACTCTAAAGTATTTTAAATTCAATTTATTAAAAAAAAAAAAAAAAATCAGTAGCCCAACGGGCTGGCCCGACAACCCGACGGGATGGCCCGCTTCAACCCACCAACCCGAACGGGCGGCCCGCTTCAACCCACCAACCCGAACGGGCTTAGCCCGATTTATAAACGGGGTTGCGATTTACAACCCTAACCCTTTAATTTTGTCGGGTTATTCGGGTCGGCCCACGGGTTTCGGGCTGGATTGACATCCCTAGCCATGCATACCTTGAAATAAGGCTTCTTCATCGTCTGTTTAGCTGTGAAGATCATACAAAAAATCCTATTGCTCATGCATACCAATTCCTTTGTTTAGCGTGTAAATCAGTAAGAATTAATATGAGATATTGCTAGAGTTCGTAAATAAGTTTTTATTCTCTTGAATTGAAAAACAATCTATAGTAAAAAATTGCGTGTAAATGAAAAATAATATTCACTTTTGCAAATGACTACAAGATCCCATGCAATTTATATGTATTTATATTATGAATTTTAAATATTGGATGTTTTTCCCAAAATTAAGATTTAATTGAAATTGATAATTTTTCACAAAACAATAAATTTATATTGGATATTTCAAATAAATTTATCTAAAAATATATAAATTCAGAGGAAAAGGATATTTTTCAAAAAAATATAAATTCTAAGTATAAATTCATAATTTACTATTGGTGATTTAAATTTTAAATATTGGATATTTAAATTCACACGGGTAAATTCACAATATATATATATATATATATATATATATATATATTTCAAAATTTATATAAATTCACACTGAAAAATATTGGTGACTTTAAATTTTTAAATATTGGATATTTATATAAATTTATCTAAAAAAAATATAAATTCACAAAAATAAAGGATATTTTTCACAAAACTATAAATTGCATGAAATAAAAGAGCACTGTATAGATTGTAGCAAGTGGGCCCCGCAACTTATATTTGATGGATCTGCTTTTATACATATATATAAAAGCTGGTCCATCTAGCAAAAAAAATTTCCCGCTCTTTTACTCAATCTATTTTTGGAAAGTTGATTTATATTTAAAAAGTTCACTAATTCATAGGATGATATATATAAGTTGCGGGGCCCACTTGCTACAATCTCTACAGTGCTCTTTTATTTCATGCAATTTATAGTTTTGTGAAAAATATCCTTTATTTTTGTGAATTTATATTTTTTTTAGATAAATTTATATAAATATCCAATATTTAAAATTTAAAGTCACCAATATTTTTCAGTGTGAATTTATATAAATTTTGAAATATATATATATATATATATATATATATATATATATATATATATATAGGTAAGGGCTAAAATAAGAGCATTTCTTAAGATATAAAATAAGAATCATTTTCAGCCCTTAGATCATCAAGATCTACGGTTGATTCGTAATCCTGTTGGATGAATTTATGGTCCTGAGTTCGAATCCCAAAGGTAGCAAAAAATTATTTTTCACAATTCATACATTTATACAGCGAATTCATACGTGTTCTACATAAAATTCATACATTAAAAATTACTCTTATTTCTTATTTTAAGATGTGCTCTCACGGTAGCTCACCCCTATATATATATATATATATATATATATTGTGAATTTACCCGTGAGAATTTAAATATCTAATATTTAAAATTTAAAATCACCAATAGTAAATTTATGAGTTTATACTTAGAATTTATATTTTTTTGAAAAATATCATTTTCCTGTGAATTTATATATTTTTAGATAAATTTATTTTGAAATATCCAATATAAATTTATTGTTTTGTGAAAAATTATCAATTTCAATTAAACCTTTTGGGAAAAACATCCAATATTTTAAAATTCATAATATAAATACATATAAATTACATGGGATCTTGGAAAGTGGAACCAATATGCCTATACTATTTTCCCGCCCGATGGACCAGCTTTTATATAAATACATATAAATTGCTAGGAGGTCTATATATATATAAAAGTGGAACCAATATGCCTATACTATTTTCCCGCCCAAGTGTAGCATTAATTTTAACCTTAATTAATTAATTTACACAATTCAATATTAATTTCAACATTTATTTACATAATTAATGCTGATTTTTATTTATATATACTAGCAAGTTCTATTTCTGATCTATTAAATTACGACTATAATTTGTTCTCATTTTCAATATAAATGCTCAATTGAATTAGCATTTATATTTATCTTAAAATATTGGATTTCATGAGAATCAATACTACAAAAGTATAATGATATTTTTTGATAAAAAATAATCTCTCATATAATACACTAATAACATTAGGTTCTTAAACCACATTAATTTATTCTAAACTTAATAATTATCGTCAAAATATATGAAAAAATTGTTTTTGTGTAAAATGATTATATGCTATGTTCACTGAGACATAATTAAAATTAAAAAATATTTAATTATTTATATAGGTTGAAAGATTAAAAAAAATAAAAAATCAATTTCACCCTAAAATTGAAACGATGACATGGAAAAAAATAGTTAAGATAGAGTATTTTTTTAGGTAAGTATGCATTTTCTTCATGAAATTAGATGATAATTGTTAAATTGTTTAGATTTTGAAACAAAATAATCAGCAACACTAATTTTTCGTTTATAAAAATAGGTAAACAATTAAACAGAACACAAAACTTAGGTGCTAATGGGTGCACTGTAGAATCGGGTTACACCCGCACTCAGACTTTAACCTGTATTTTGATTAAAATCATGTAAATGACACTATTCAGTTATACAAATGTCACTTGCCTATAATTGACATTATTCAGTTATACAAATTACACTATAACATTTTGAAATATTATAGTGTCATTTACAATTTTATGATGTCAATCACCGGAAGTGTCATTTACAATATTATAATGTCAATTATACGTGGTGTCATTTGTATAACCGAATAGAGTCAATTACAGACCGTGTCATTTGTATAACTGAATAGTTCATTTACAAGGTTCGAATCAGGAAGCGGGTTTGTATTTGAGTGCGGGTCAGAGTTTTGAACGCGAGTGCAACCGTCTAATCAGAAAGGCTACATTTATATCCTACAAAAAAAAAAACCGACGAAATACCGGCGCCATTACCGGCGGCAAAATTACGCCGGTAAGTAATGGCGGCCCAACGACGCCGAAAGAAGGCGGGTCGGTTCCTTGTGTCAACGTCGTTATTCACCGGCGGCGTTGTCGCCGTTCGTTAATTACCAGCGGCATTACCGGCGGGAACGATGCCGCCGGTAACTAGAGGCGGCTCTCACCGCCGGTATTTTAAAACTTATTTAATTTATCTTTAATGCGTGAATTACCGGCGGCAAAATGCCGCCGTTAATTACCGGCGGCAAAATGCACCGCTAATGCTTTAATAAAACCGCAGATCCCTTTTCTTTCACAGAACTCACGCAGGACCCTCAAACCTCAAACCCTTCCCTTCCCTGCCCTGCCCTGCCCTGCCGCGCCTCCTCGCCGACCCCCAGCCGCTGCCGCCGACGCCAGCCGCCAGCCACCACCGCCGTCAGTCCTCCGCCGTCGGCCAGCCACCCCTGCAGGTATTATTTCTCTCTCTTTCTCTTTCTCTCTCACTTTCCACATTTAATTAAATATTTCTTTAAAATTTAATTAGTTGAACGACGCCGCTGCCGACACCGCCATCGCTACCGCTCCGCCGCCGACCACTACCGTACGCTTTCGTTCTCGTTAATTATTTGATTTATTTATTATTATTTTGTTAGATTAAAATTAATATTAATTAGATAATTTAATTAATTTATAATATTTGAAAGTATGATTAATTAATTTAAACTTTGTTTTTTAATATATTTGTTAGAATCTAATTAATGTTAATTTGATTAATTTAATTAATTAGAATATGTGAAGTGTGAATTTTAATTAGTTAAATTATATTGAAATTTGTAT